>NC_041222.1:108482560-108528214 GCF_002837175.3 Physeter macrocephalus | reverse complement strand
GCCGCGGAGCGGCTAGGCCCGTGAGCCATGGCCACTGAGCCCGCGCGTCCGGAGCCTGTGCTCCACAACGGGAGAGGCCACAACTGTCAGAGGCCCGCATAACGCAAAAAAACCTGAAACCAAACCAAAACAAACAAACAAACAAACAAAAATTCTACAAACTATAAATGCTGCAGAGGGTGTGGAGAAAAGGGAACCCTCTTGCACTGTTGGTGGGAATGTAAATTGATACAGTCGCTATCGAGAACAGTACGGAGGTTCCTTACAAAACTAAAAATAGAACTACCATATGACCCCGCAATCCCACTACTGGGCATATACCCTGAGAAAACCATAATTCAAAAAGAGTCATGTTCCACCATGCTCACTGCAGCACTATTTACAATAGCCAGGGTATGGAAGGAACCTAAGTGTCCATCGACAGATGAATGGATAAAGAAGATGTGGCACATATATACAATGGAATATTTCTCTGCCATAAAAAGAAACAAAACTGAGTTATTTGTAGTCAGGTGGATGGACCTAGAATACAGAGTGAAGTAAGTCAGAAAGAGAAAAACAAATACCGTATGCTAACACATATATGTGGAATCTAAAAAAAAAAAAAGGTTCTGAAGAACCTAGGGGTAGGACAGGAATAAAGACGCTGATGTAGAGAATGGACTTAAGGACACAGGGAGGGGGAAGCGTAAGCTGGGACGAAGTGAGAGATTGGCCTGGACATATATACACTACCAAATGTAAAACAGATAGCTAGTGGGAAGCAGTCTCATAGCACAGGGAGATCAGCTCGGTGTTTTGTGACCACCTAGAGGGGTAGCGTAGGGAGGGTGGGAGGGAGATGCAAGAGGGAGGGTATATGGGGATATATGTATAGGTATAGCTGATTCACTTTGTTATACAGCAGAAACTAACACAACATTGCAAAGTAATTATACTCCAATAAAGATGTTAAAAAAAACCCAATGTTTGATATGAAGCATCAATTGGAAAATTTTGGCAATTATGATTTTTTATGTAGGTTTTTGTGTGCATATGTTTTTATTTCTCCTAGTGAAGTAATAAGAATTGGAATTATAGTATCTTGGGTTATGTTAGTTTCATAATAATAGTTTTTTTTCAAAGTTTAAAAAAAAAAGATATAGTACTACTGCTTCCATATAAGTGTCAGGAAATTGAGGCATTGAGAGCTTTAGAATTGTCTGAGCTCAGAGAAGTGGGAGAACCAAGTTCTGAACCCAAAAGGATAGACGTCAGAGCCCAGGTTCCTAATCCTAACGGGAACCCCCGCCTCAGTAGTCCCAATAATAATAATCACCACCACTGCCGCAGCCATGGCAGCAAAGCCGTACTTAGAATAGCCAAGTCAAAGCTTCACTCCAAGCCCATGAATTTCCGCTCCGGGAAGTGAGGACTGTAGTCCTCACTACTGATGCGTGCTGATCGCCATGCAGAGCTGGGTGATGTTAGCAAAACACTCTTTAGAAGAAAATAACACGAAACCTATGTAAATATATCTTCTTGACTCAGAAGGAATCACTTGTCTTCAAGTTCAATTTTCATGCCAGTTAAGAACGGATCCCAGAGATGTGATGCACACCAACTGGAGGAGAGTTTACGCCGCTACAGACATCACAGCAGTTCACAAAGGCCACAATGGAGGTCACAGAAGACGTTCCTTCCCCAAATCGTTTAAGAGAAGCCACAGTATTGCCATCACTTTTTTTTTTTTTTTTTTTTTTTTTTTTTTTTTTTTTTTTTTTTTGCGGTACGCGGGCCTCTCACTGTTGTGGCCTCTCCCGTCGCGGAGCACAGGTTCCGGACGCGCAGGTTCAGCGGCCACGGCTCACGGGCCCAGCCGCTCCACGGCATGTGGGATCTTCCCGGACCGGGGCACGAACCCGCGTCCCCTGCATCGGCAGGCGGACTCTCAACGACTGCGCCACCAGGGAAGCCCTGCCATCACTTTTTATGAGTCCAGCTGCCCTTGCCATGCACAAAAAAGGACATGCCTAGCTCACGCAAGCTTGAAATATATTACTTACAGGAAGACAGTCACAATTCCCTGGCTACCAAATCCTTTGCTACAGACATGCTCTGATAGGAACACGAGCAGTCAGACCCCACCCACGCGAGGGTCTGACGGCCACCAGCACTTCAGTAGTGTTCTTTTCCAGAAAAAGTCAATGATGTCTTTTCCTGATGTTTTCCACAAGTTCTACTAGATTGATTTTTTTCTAGATATAGAATCTTGCATTTATACAGCATGAAATGCTTTGAATGAGGTTTCACATTTGATTTTAATGTCAAGCCTGGAAGATTAGGTAAAGAATTATTATCATTTTTTTCTTTTTACAGCTATGGAAACTGGGACACAGAAGTTAAATGCTGCCCTAAATTTTATAGCCAGTAGTGACTAGAGCAGGCTGGTGCTCACTGATTTAATTGTATTTGGAGTGTATCAGGAGTGAATAACAGAGCAATAAATCATAATCAATGTGAATAAAAGAAAAGCTGGGTTTCAATGCAAGGTTCTTCAATTGTGTCCAGTTATAAACTAGGGCCTCATGTTACACAAAGCAAAGCAGTGAAAAGGGAAGAGGTCTTAGAGCTTTAAAAAGTTACATATTGTATTTATAGTTGGGTACACACACACAGGTCTTTGACAAGAGAAAAAAACATGTAGAAGAATGGATGGGATTATTGTAGAAGGTAAAATAAAAGCAAGAGAGAAAAATTACGGAGGAAGAACATAAAAGAGATGCTAGGAGACATGGGGGGATCCATCTAGAAGTCCAGTATCTGACTTACACAGTTATTGAGAAGGAATTTGAAGTGGATAAATTACTTTAAAAATACAGAAAATAATTCCTATAACTGCAGAAAGAGAGAAGGTTTCAGAGAGGGGCACCCCCTGAGTTCTTAGCTGAATGAATTAAACATACACATATACATACACAAAGACATCTTTGAAAATAGAATATGAAATATAAAGTGATTGCAAGAGCTTTCAGGAAGAAAAAACTGAACAAATAAACAATCAAACAAAAACAAACAAATGGTTACTACCAAAGGCAAAGAATCAGCTTGGTATCTCAATAATCATTAGCAATAATGGATTACAGACAATTGCCAAGCAAGCCTTCAACATTCTAAAGAAAACTGATTTGAATCTCATATCCCACATCCATTCAATTATCAATCAATAGGGCAGAATAAAGGCAGTTGAGCTGAGCAAGGACTCAGAGATTTTTGCATTCCACACCATCAGAAGAATGGGCTGAAGCAAAATGAGAGAGGAAATTAAGAAAAACAAAGGCAAGAAATTAACAAAAGAAAAACGGAGAACGACATACTCAAACGAGTTGTGCAGCACATCTGGGGGACGGCTCAGGGGGGAACAGACCCAGGTGGTGAGGAGGGGGATGTGACAGAGCTTGTGAAAACTCATCACAGTCGTGAGAAAGGCAGCTGGGGCGGAAATGGTAGAGTGCACTTCAAATTGATGCTGGGGATACTCTCCACTGAGACTGAAGAAAATGCACTTGTACAGACGAAATTCCAGCATAAATTCTCACTCCGCAGTGAACAATATTTACATTATCATTGTAGGGTAAAAGTTCTTGATAGCAAAGTGACTCATAAAGAATTCACAGAAGACCTCATGGTGGTTATAGTATAGCATAATCTAAGTGTCGTCACTCTTGGGACTGAGTGGTCCCACTATGGCCACTGGACATGGGGAGATAGAGGTGAACACATGTAGAGTGAGCAGCCGATGTTCCCATTTTACAAAATGAGCAGGCAAGAGCCATCTGTGGACCTGGAAGCAGATGGTTACGTGTTCTGGGTTTTGTTTTTTTTGGCTACTGTTAGTGCTTTTTGAAATGGAAACAACTGGAAAACTAAGAATAGCCATATCTTTATATTGGACAGTGGGAGGGAAGTGAAATTTATTCTCATTTATCAAAGCAGAACATCTAAAGGTAATGTTTGAAGTTGATAAATAGCCATTTCACCAATAGCTAATCACCAGATCGGGAAAACCATCAGGGCTTAAAAATGACCAGCTCTGTGACCAGGGCTGTGATGAGGAGTGCGGCAGGGGGCCACTGGGGGTTTTATTATAATCCCTTCCGAGCCTTTCACTTCTCAGCCATGCTTGAAAATCAGTAGCAGAGGGTCACTCCCCTCTCAGCACCATGTCTCCCATTTATGCAAACCCTGGGGGGGTTCTGTATGCACAATGAGGGGTGGGAGCTGAGGGGGGCAGTTTGCATTACAACATGGAGGGACCAGCTACCTTTACAAACCTATGAGCTCAGAGCATTCGTCACCTCACTTCAAATCACAGTTGCTCAGTGGCAAATCTGGTACTGCTGATTCAGAACAATGTCTATTCTGCTAAACCAGCCTCTTTTTCCCACCATTAAACAAAATAATATTATTAAGATGTCACTGGCAGGGCAGACACCAAGACCTGTGAACCCACAACTGTATGAATCCACACAGGGAGGATCACCCAGAGTGAGGACAGATGGAGAGATCTGGGGACATTCAGTGCCTTTAGATGCCCAAGGCATTTTCTTTTGGAGGCCCCTACCTGTAGCATACATTAAAAATAATATATGAGGTATAAAATCTTGGAAAATATTTTTTTTAATTTTGCAAGTTAATTTAATTTAATTAACTCATTCATTTTAAAATTGGCAATGATTTATCTGAAAGTCTTGGGCAAAACAGGAATTCTTCCCAAATCAGAAACTTTAAACATTCCTGAAGTTTAATTAAATTTTATACACACAAAATTTAAAAACTAGAGAAACGAAAATCAAAATTACAATGAGGTACCATCTGACACTGGTCAGAACGGCCATCATTAAAAAGTCTACAAACAAGAAATGTGGAAGACGGTGTGGAGAAAAGGGAACCCTCCTGCACTGTTGGTGGGAATGTAAATTGGTGCAGCCACTATGGAGAACAGTATGCAGAGTCCTCAGAAAAGTAAAAATAGTACTACCATGTGAACCAGCAATCCCACTCTTGGGCATATAAACAGAGAAAACTATAATTCGAAAAGATACATGCACTCCTATGTTCACAGCCGCACTATTTACATAGAAGCAACCTAAATGTCCATCAACAGATGAATGGATAAAGAAGATGCGGTACATATATACAATGGAATATTACTCAGCCATAAAAAAGAATGAAATAATGCCATTTGCAGCAACATGGATGGACCCAGAGACTGTCACACAGAGGGAAGTAATTCAGACAGAGAAGGACAAATATTGTATGATATCACTTATATATGGAATCTAAAAAAATGATACAAATGAACTTACTTACAAAACAGAAATAGGGTCAGAGACTTAGATAACAAACTTATGGTTACCAAATGGGAAAGGGGGGGATAAATTAGGAGTTTGGGATTAACATATACACACTACTGTGTGTAAAATAGATAACCAACAAAGACCTACTGTATAGCATAGAGGACTATACTCAATATTCTATAATAATCTAAATGGGAAAAGAATTTGAAAAAGAATAGATATATGTATACATATAACTGAATCACTTTACTGTACACCTGAAACTAACACAACATTGCAAATCAACTATAATTCAATATAAAATAAAAAAATTTAAAAGAAGAAAAAAAACTACATTGAGGTATCAATTCACACCAGTCAGAATGGCCATCATCAAAAAGTATACAAACAAAAAATGCTGGAGTGGGTGTGGAGAAAAGGGAACCCTCCTACACTGTTGGTAGAAATATAAATTGGTGCAGCCACTGTGGAGAACTGTATGGAGGTTCCTTAAAAAACTAAAAATAGAAATACTATAGGATCCAGTAATGTCACTCCTGGACATAAACTGGACAAAAATATAATTCAAAAAGACACATGCACCCCAATCTTCATAGCAGCACTATTTACAATAGCCAGGACATGGAAGCAACCTAAATGTCCATCAACAGATGAATGGATAAAGAAGATGTAGTACATATATACAATGGAATATTACTCAGCCATAAAAAAGAATGAAATAATGCCATTTGCAGCAACATGGATGGACCCAGAGACTGTCATACAGAGTGAAGTAAGTCAGACAGAGGACAAATATTGTGTGATATCACTTATGTGTGGAATCTTTAAAAATGGTACAAATGAACTTATTTACAAAACAAAAATCGACTCACAGACATTGAAAACAAACTTAGGGTTACCAAAGGGGAAAGGAGGGGAGGGACAAATTGGGAATTTGCGTTTAACACTACTGTATATAAAATAAACAACAAGGACATACTGTATAGCACAGGGAACTATATTCATTATCTTACAATAACCTGTAATGGAAAAGAATCAGAAAAAATATATATATAATCAGAAAAAAAAAAATATATATATATATCTGAATCACTTTTGACGTACACCTGAAACAGTGTAAGTTAACTATACTTAAATTAAAAAAAAAAAAAAGCCCAGTTAACAATTCCTGCAGGCTTTGTGGTGGACAGACAGAAGTGTCAGGGGTCGACCCCATTACACATGTTACAGGAGCCATGTCTCTGTGGCTCTAAGTACAAAATCAGACAAGTTGCCCTCCAGACACTCTTGACCCTCACTCCACCCCAGACACAGACGCACACACACACACAGACACACACACACACACACACACACACACACACACACACACACATCTTAGAGAAGACTTCTCACCAGGATTACATCAGTCTGAGTGTGCTGTGCCTTAAAGTCAACTAAAAATTTTACATGATAAATTATGGAACTAAAATCAGGAGCCTCCAGCACTGCTATAAATCCTGCAGTTTTATTAAAACATGAGCTACAATTTGTATAGCAGTTGAAGAATACTGATGCTCACAAGAGTATTTGAAACTGATTCATGGATAATTTTTTTAAAGTTTTTAAATTAATTTTATTGGAGTATACTTGCTTTACAACGCTGTGTTAGTTTCTACCGTACAGCAAAGTGAATCAACTATACGTATACATATATCCCCTCGTTTTTGGATTTCCTTCCCATTTAGGTCACCACAGAGCATTGAGTACAGTTCCCTGTACTATACAGTAAGTTCTCATTAGTTATCTATTTTATACATAGTATCAGTAGTGTATATGTGTCAATCCCAATCTCCCAATTCATCCCACTCCCCCTTTTCCCCCTTGGTATCCATACTTTTGTTCTCTACATCTGTGTCTCTATTTCTGATTCACAAATAAGATCATCTACATCATGTATCTAGATTCTACATATATACAGTATTTGTTTTTCTATTTCTGATTTCCTTCACTCTGTATGACAATCTCTAGGTCCATCCACATCTCTACAAATGTCCAAATTCCGTTCCTTTTTACGGCTGAGTAATATTCCATTGTATATATTTACCACATCTTCTTTATCCATTCATCAGTTGATGGACATTTAGGTTGTTTCCATGTCCTGACTATTATAAAGAGTGCTGCAATGAACACTGTGGTACATGTCCCTTTTTGATTTATGGTTTTCTCCAGGTACATGTCCAGTAGTGGGACTGCTGGGACATATGGGGTTTCCATATTTAGTTTAAGGAACCTCCATACTGTTCTCCATAGTGGCTGTATCAATTTACATTCCCACCAATAGCGTAGGAGGGTTCCTTTTCTCCACACCCTCTCCACCATTTATTGTTTGTAGATTTTCTGATGATGGCCATCCTGACCATTGTGAGGTGATACCTCAATGTAGTTTTGATTTGCATTTCTCTAATGATTAGTGCTGTTGAGCATTCTTTCATGTGTTTGTTGGCAGTCTGTATATATTCTTTGGAGAAATATCTATTTATGTCTTCTGCCCATTTTTGGATTGGGTTGTTTGTTTTTCCATTACTCTAGGAGGTGAATCAAAAAAGATCTTGCTGTGATTTATGTCAAAGGGTGTCCTTCCTATGTTTTCCTCCAAGAGTTTTATAGTGTCCAGTTTTACATTTAGGTCTCCAATCCATTTTGAGTTGATTTTTGTGTATGGTTTTAGGGAGTGTTCTAATTTCATTCTTCTACATGTAGCTGTCCAGTTTTCCCAGCACCACTTACTGAAGAGACTGTCTCTTCTCCATTGTATATTCTTGCCTCATTTGTCATAAATTAGTTGACCATTGGTGCGTGCGTTTATCTCTCGGCTTTCTATCCTGTTCCATTGATTTATATTTCCGTTTTGGTGCCAGTACCATACTGTCTTGGTTACTGTAGCTTTGTAGTATAGTCTGAAGTCAGGGTGCCTGATTCCTCCACCTCCGTTTTTCTTTCTCATGATTGCTTTGGCTATTTGGGGTCTTTTGTGTTTCCACATAAATTAAAAAATTTTTTGTTCTAGTTCTGTGAAAATGTCATTGGTAGTCTGAGAGGGATTGCATTGAATCTGTAGATTGCTTTGGGTACTATAGTCATTTTCACAATATTGATTCTTCCAGTCCAAGAACACGGTATATCTCTCCATCTGTGCCGTGTTTCGTTTCTTTCATCAGCATCTTATAGTTTTCTGAGTACAGGTCTTTTGCCTTCTTAGGTAGGTTTATTCCTAGATATTTTATTCCTTTTGTTGCAATGGTAAATGGGATTGTTTCCTTAATTTCTCTTCAAGCAACACAGCCGCATTCCAGGCAGACGTCTTAGAGATGACAAACTCTTGGGATATTTAATGTTCCATAAAACACAGTCAAATCCATGTCTGTCCTCAGGCTGGGAGGAAAATGAAGGTCAGGTTCTGTCAACACTTTTTAAACTAAAGTATCTGAATCAACAAATTTGAGACTTCAAATGCCTGCTGATCTTTCCTACTAATGGAACATGACACTAAACTGAAACTTATCTGTGACATTTAATAATAATGCAATCAAAAAGGCTATTAGAATTCCATGCCCGGAGTTATTACTAATCTGTATTTCTGGAAAGAGCAACGAGATACATTTATCTAATTCATCTGAATATACAGATGGCCTTGTTTCTACCCTTGTATTAAATGCAGACTAGACGTAGAGTTAACAAGAGGAAAAACTCTTGACAGCTGCCCCATCCCTGTGAGGAAACCACAGCCCAGGAAGCCCCCAGTAGAGACAGAAAGAGGCTTCAGCAGTAGCTTCTAGGGACAAAGGTCCTTACTTAAATAGCTCTCTCCAGGGTGGTTCGAGGGCACCATCACACGGGACCCTCGTGGGTCTGAAGGTCCCCGCTGGACTCTAGGATCCAGCACAGATGCCTGGTATGTGGACTAGTTTGCCGGAGAAGCCATAACTAAGTCTACACACTGGGCGGCTTAAGCAGCAGAAACTGATTTTCTCACAGAGCTGGATGCTGGAAGTCTAAGGCCAAGGGGTCCACAGGCTACGTTCCACCTGTGCTCCTACGGCCTCTCCTTGGAATGAGGTTGGCTACCTTCTCGCCACGTCCTCACACGTCTGTGCCTCAGTCTGTGCTCTGTCCTACTCTCCTCTGTGACAAGGACATTGGTCATATTGGACCCACCGGACCTGGTGTTACCTGATTTGCCTCCAGAGGGTCTGTCTCCAAATGCAGTCACGTCTGACACCCAGGGGGTCAGGGCTTCTACGCGTGCACTCAGACCCTGACAGGAGGGGAGCCCTGCGCTGGTGGACATTATCACGGTGTCACAGGATGGAATATGAACCACCCCAAACTCACATCGTATGCAGGTTAAAAGGTTCTCCTCAAAATATGTTTTCAGGTATATTTTAAATCTTTAGATATTTCTGCATTTCAAACATTAAATATCCTCGACCATCATCACTCATAATTGTGTACTGAGGAAAGTCATGAGAAAAGAACATACATTTCTCTTTTGTTCCTAAAGTCGTTTTCTAATCACTAAAACACACTAATTAAACAGTAAATTCTACCACAGCACACATGCCTCACAGATCACAGTTCTGGGAAGTATTACATTTTGTTTCATGAAGATGGGTTCCACAGTCACAAGTTTAATAAACACAGAGCTGAAAAAATTTTAAACAGATTTTATGCATAATTTATCAAGAATGTTAATATGCCTTCAATAAATATGCATCTCTAAGAGTGATAATATATATAGCATTATGAAAACGATTTTTGTTATCACAGAACCATACTTTCTCTGGACAGTAATGTCCTATGCATTTAAATATATTACACTTCATAGAAGGGAAAAAGTACTACACCTGTCATATATTTTCATGAATGCCTACTCTTTTGCACAACACAATTACATCGATAATAAACAGGACTTGAAAAATTATTGGTTGGATGGATGGATGGATGGATGGATGGATACATCAATGGAAACTATAATGTTACTCTTTTGTTTAAAATGTTTTTTTGAGATTCTCCTTTTGTAGGTCTGGCAAGTTTTAGATATCCAGAAAATACATTTGATAATCCACATACTTTGCAAGCATAGCACTGCATTCTAACAGGTTTCTTTCCTACTGGATGGTAATTTTATGGTCACATATATATATATATATATATACAAACAGTAAAAATAATAGTCTATCGGATTTGAAAGATGAGGTGAAGTAAGGTAGATCCATTCAGATTATTATTTTATCTGACAGACTGGCAGATGAATTTTTCATGGCAAAAGACAGACATTAAAGGTCAAAGAAGGTTAGACAGTAATCAAAAGTGCTGCATTTTATTCCTTTTGTTGCAATGGTAAATGGGATTGTTCCCTTGATAGATAATGTGCTTTTTGAGGACCAGCCTGAGGGTGGAGGGTTTTATTCTGAGGCATTTTGTTCAGACACGAAATGGCCCACGTTCAGTGGATGAGCCTCCGGGGGGGGGGGTGTGGGCAGTGGTGACACAGGATTCGTCACCTGCCGACAGGCAGGGGCTTTTGGGATTTTCAAAAGGTCTCTCTGAAAAGCAGGGATGACTGGAGGGGATCAAGCAACACAGCCGCATTCCAGGCAGACGTCTTAGAGATGACAAACTCTTGGGATATTTAATGTTCCATAAAACACAGTCAAATCCATGTCTGTCCTCAGGCTGGGAGGAAAATGAAGGTCAGGTTCTGTCAACACTTTTTAAACTAAAGTATCTGAATCAACAAATTTGAGACTTCAAATGCCTGCTGATCTTTCCTACTAATGGAACATGACACTAAACTGAAACTTATCTGTGACATTTAATAATAATGCAATCAAAAAGGCTATTAGAATTCCATGCCCGGAGTTATTACTAATCTGTATTTCTGGAAAGAGCAACGAGATACATTTATCTAATTCATCTGAATATACAGATGGCCTTGTTTCTACCCTTGTATTAAATGCAGACTAGACGTAGAGTTAACAAGAGGAAAAACTCTTGACAGCTGCCCCATCCCTGTGAGGAAACCACAGCCCAGGAAGCCCCCAGTAGAGACAGAAAGAGGCTTCAGCAGTAGCTTCTAGGGACAAAGGTCCTTACTTAAATAGCTCTCTCCAGGGTGGTTCGAGGGCATCATCACACGGGATCCTCGTGGGTCTGAAGGTCCCCGCTGGACTCTAGGATCCAGCACAAATGCCTGGTATGTGGACTAGTTTGCCGGAGCAGCCATAACTAAGTCTACACACTGGGTGGCTTAAGCAGCAGAAACTGATTTTCTCACAGAGCTGGATGCTGGAAGTCTAAGGCCAAGGGGTCCACAGGCTACGTTCCACCTGTGCTCCTACGGCCTCTCCTTGGAATGAGGTTGGCTACCTTCTCGCCACGTCCTCACACGTCTGTGCCTCAGTCTGTGCTCTGTCCTACTCTCCTCTGTGACAAGGACATTGGTCATATTGGACCCACCGGACCTGGTGTTACCTGATTTGCCTCCAGAGGGTCTGTCTCCAAATGCAGTCACGTCTGACACCCAGGGGGTCAGGGCTTCTACGCGTGCACTCAGACCCTGACAGGAGGGGAGCCCTGCGCTGGTGGACATTATCACGGTGTCACAGGATGGAATATGAACCACCCCAAACTCACATCGTATGCAGGTTAAAAGGTTCTCCTCAAAATATGTTTTCAGGTATATTTTAAATCTTTAGATATTTCTGCATTTCAAACATTAAATATCCTCGACCATCATCACTCATAATTGTGTACTGAGGAAAGTCATGAGAAAAGAACATACATTTCTCTTTTGTTCCTAAAGTCGTTTTCTAATCACTAAAACACACTAATTAAACAGTAAATTCTACCACAGCACACATGCCTCACAGATCACAGTTCTGGGAAGTATTACATTTTGTTTCATGAAGATGGGTTCCACAGTCACAAGTTTAATAAACACAGAGCTGAAAAAATTTTAAACAGATTTTATGCATAATTTATCAAGAATGTTAATATGCCTTCAATAAATATGCATCTCTAAGAGTGATAATATATATAGCATTATGAAAACGATTTTTGTTATCACAGAACCATACTTTCTCTGGACAGTAATGTCCTATGCATTTAAATATATTACACTTCATAGAAGGGAAAAAGTACTACACCTGTCATATATTTTCATGAATGCCTACTCTTTTGCACAACACAATTACATCGATAATAAACAGGACTTGAAAAATTATTGGTTGGATGGATGGATGGATGGATGGATGGATACATCAATGGAAACTATAATGTTACTCTTTTGTTTAAAATGTTTTTTTGAGATTCTCCTTTTGTAGGTCTGGCAAGTTTTAGATATCCAGAAAATACATTTGATAATCCACATACTTTGCAAGCATAGCACTGCATTCTAACAGGTTTCTTTCCTACTGGATGGTAATTTTATGGTCACATATATATATATATATATACAAACAGTAAAAATAATAGTCTATCGGATTTGAAAGATGAGGTGAAGTAAGGTAGATCCATTCAGATTATTATTTTATCTGACAGACTGGCAGATGAATTTTTCATGGCAAAAGACAGACATTAAAGGTCAAAGAAGGTTAGACAGTAATCAAAAGTGCTGCATAATATTAATAGAAGGCATGCCTGCTATTACAATCAATTCTAGTAGCCATTAAGAGAATTACTGTAGAGGGAAGAGATATGGGAACATATGTATATGTATCACTGATTCACTTTGTTATAAAGCAGAAACTAACACGCCATTGTAAAGCAATTATACACCAATAAAGATGTTAAAAAAAAAGAGAGAGAATTACTGTAGAGGGAAGAGATACGGGAACATATGTACATGTATAACTGATTCACTTTGTTATAAAGCAGAAACTGACACTCCATTGTAAAGCAATTACACTCCAATAAAGATGTTAAAAAAAAAAAGAGAATTACTGTAGGGTAAAAAGGAAGTCACAAGTGCAAAGGTGGGTACATTCAGCAATCATCTGAAATAATACAACCTGCCTGGCTTTCCAAGTTTAAGACACAAAAGTCTGAAATAAGCAGAAGAATCTTGAAATTCATCAAACACTACAAATACATTTTTCAGAAAATCCGTTACAGTAAACACATTTAAATAGTACAATCAATTTCTTCCTCATAGAGTAAAAGATAATAATGTAATCCTGCATTAGAATATAATTGCTGTTTGTAGGGAAGCACAATAAAATGTCGATAAATTTATACTCCCTGCCCTGAATTCAAAGGTAATTGAGAGATATAGAAAAGCAGTGTTATTTAGAAAAAATGTCGATAAAAAAACTTATTAAATTATGCAAATTGTTAACATATAGCTATATTTTTAATTACTACTTTACTACTATTTAAATATTATGTACACAAACACTATAGAAACAGTTAAGTGCATGTCACATTTACATTTGAGCCCGCAAATCAGAAAATGTCCTCATGTCAGTGTCTTGAAGTTCTCCACAATGCTCCAGACTTTGTTGTGACCTCAGTAATAAGTATTTTGATTCTCAGAAATAGGTGACGCTACACATTTTACAGCTTATTTTTGCAGTTTTTGCCACAAGTGAATAATTTTGTTTTAACAAGGTCATCTCCTTGGAGATTGTTTATTTCCTTGGCAATTTACCCATAATTAAGAGGAGTTGCCACCAGATGGGGGAAAAGGTTCAATTTTGCATGTAAATGAGCTCAGTTATTCCATGGTGAAATTAAAAGGCTATTTGCATGACTTTTTGTGAAAATATTTCTTACCATGTGAAATATTGTTTTAAAAACCTTAAAGACTCTTGCTACTATATGTATCAAACGTGAACATACTACATCTGGTATGAAAAAATTTTAGTAAAATTTTAAGAAATACATTTGTTTGTTTGGATTATTCGTGTTTTTTATTACAATTGATTTGTCTTAAAGTATACACTACTATGATTAAGGTTCAAATACTTGCAACACTGACTCAAGGATGTTTTAGTAGCACATCTCTATCAGATAAAAAAGAATACACGAGAATCCAGCCACCCGCTGTGTGGCAGACCAAACGTCCGTACTTAGGTGTGGGATGTTTCAAGCAATCTGTAACCTGCAGCGAGGGGGTCCCCGCGGCCTGGAGGACGGGTGCCAGTCACAAACTCTCAGGGGCTGAGTCACTGGCTGTGGGACCAGGTGACCAAACCGAGGAAAGCGTGGCTGAGGATTCCCCGCGTTCCAGGTCCAGGTGGCCGGCGTGGAGTCACGCCTGCCATTACGGGTGCCCGGGCCTGCATCAGGCGTGCTGGTGCCGGGCCCCAGCCTTGCTTAAACAAAGTGCTCCTGTTTGGGGTACGACATCTGTGTGACCCCAGGACCCCTGCCGCGGTGGAGCCCAGGGAACGCTGTACTCAGCAATACCTTTTTGATTAAACTCAAGTTTCTGTTAGTTTCTCTTCCCAATCCTGCATGTTGAGCAGGACACATAAGAGAACAAAACCCAAATACTTCATCATCATCTATCTCAACTCTTTTACTTTTCAGATAAAAAGAAAAAAGTCCTTCTTACTATTTGTATTCCTTCCCAAGAGTATATTTACTTTCTAATTCCTTTTTTTTTTTCTTTTTCTTTTTTGGCCATATGTCATGTGTGGGACCATAGCTCCTCGACCAAGGATAGAACCACGTCCTCTGCACTGGAAGTGTGGAGTCTTAACCACTGGGCTGCCAGGGAAGTCCCCATACTTTCTAATTCTTAATCCCAGATAGCAGTTGGGCTGCACAATATTTATGGGCTCTAAAATGATCTCTCCATGGATATCGATGTCTTAAGTCTGGATAGCATCACAACACCATGGGAACCGCTGGCACTCAGGACCCCTGCCCCCATACTCTGGTGGTGCTGAAGGGCTGGGCGACCTGCACGCATCCCAGGAGCCCCGCCGGCACCTTCCGGACCAGACTCCCCTCGGGAGGGCTTACGCTACCCTAGGGATGCAGACGAGGGGTAATGATGATGCTTTCGCTTCTGCCGCGGGAGCAAAGCCAATGGACGGCAGCGTCGCACGTGGGAATTTGCAAAGGCCCCTCTGGATCTGCGTTTTCGAAAGTCACGCATCTTTAGTTTATTTCGCTACCTACCACCTCCTGAGAGGAGCAAAACCAAGAGTCTGCCCTCCTTGACTTTTGTTTCTCTGACCCCTTCCCTGGAACGGCACCACTTCACGTTACCTGACATACCTGAGCGTTCACGCACACGTAACCGAGCCCCGTCTATGAGGTCAGAGCCAGGAACACAGGCAAACTGGGTGGGCTCCCAAGGACTAGGGCCACCTCTGTGTGATGACGTGGAGACCCCATTATTCCCCCAATACAGCAAAGCCGCTGTGTCCCCACTTTATCAGGACTTATTGTACTGCCAAGAATCAGTACAATACACAGTGGATTGAAATGACCTTTTCAACAAATATCTGTTGTTAGTAAACAGATATAAATGTACTTCTGATACAGCTTGGTTGTTCAAAAAACCAGAGAGACAAGAAAACATGAGAATAAATACCCATTTAGATAAGCTTTAGGTCTTATTCCTAAACTTTAGTGATTCTCCTCTGTTCAATGTCCATTAGCATCCTCTGGCTAATGAGAGAACAAAGATCATAAAGTTCACGGAGCATTTTGGTAGCGATTTGTGTTTATCACATTGACCACCAGCCAGTATGGAGGGTGTTGAAAGGAATATGCTTTGAGTCAGAAATAAGACTCAAATCCTGGGTTTATTTAGGCAAGTTATTCTCTGAAGTTTTCTAGTTGCTTCATCTGCATAAGAGAGCTAATAACATGTATCTCAGGATGTGGGTGTAACAACCAATTGATACCAGACCTGCGAAAGAGAGACGCAGCCCTAACAGCTGGAGATGGCTGAGCATTACCACTCAGGCCTCGGTGTTACATGGTGTCGTGTGGCCTCAGAGCTGAGCTGTGGTTCTGCACAGAGCATCTCCATCAGACACAGGGGCTCTGAGACCACGACGGGGCGGGGCAGAGCTGTGCTTCTGTACAGACACCAGGTGTGTCCCAGCAGTCTTCCACTGGAGGGAGCTGACATTGGATAAGGCATCTAAAACATGATCATGTATCAATATTAGTTGCTTTTAATTTTCTTTACATCACACCCAATGTTACTGAGATAGTGACCCAGCAAATAGCGTCTTCTGCAGGCCACGCCACGGGGATCCTAACACTTGTGAGAGTGTGTGTGTGTGTGTGTAAATCTTGTAGCCGTGCAACAGGTTCAAGACATTTTAGAATTTTAAATAAGAAATTGGGAACCTCACATCACAGTCCAAACTGTGAAACTAATACATAATCAAATTCCCATTATACTGCTAGCTTGCTGAGCCAGTACATGGGATGCACTCTTAAAAACAAAACACACACACCCACACACAACATGAATTATACATATGAGAGAGAAGAGAGGTTTCTCCTCTCAAATAGCTTCCAATTCTGAAGCTTTCATTGTCTTTTTAAACAAAATCTTTCACTTGATCAAAGACTACAATTAAAATACCTTCCAATATATTTTTTTCTCATCAAAAAATCCAAAAGCAAGTTTATAATCACATGCTTACTGCTGCTTTCACAACTGCTTGAAGTTTCATAGTATCTAATTTTTAGGAGCAGTTTCATCTACATGGTTCCTTGTTTTCTTCACTTACTTGGTCTAATGCAGTTCATAAAATTTTTTAGAAGTTTGTCAATTTCCACACTAACTGACCTAGGATTTTGACTAGGATTTATTTGTTCTAAAGTTCATTTTTTTGCGGTAGCATTGGTTTTAACACTACATACGTTTCACATGTAATGTGTTACGTGACTTCTGCACACACTACAGGAGCTGACCCCCCTCTAGTTCGCATCACCACACACCGGACCCCCTTTAACAACTTCACCCACCCCCACCCCTTCCCTCTGGTGACCTCGAATCTCTTCTCTGTATCTGTGTGTTGGTTTATGTTTTGTTCGTTTATTTTGCTTTTTCTATATTCCACATATGAGTGAACTCATACGGTCTTTACCTCTCTCATGGACAGAGCACATACCTCCATTTATTCATGTTTTCTTTTTTTTAAACATTAAAAAAATTTATTTATTTTATTTATTTATTTTTGGCTGCTTTGGGTCTTCGTTGCTGTGCGCGGGCTTTCTCTAGTTGCTGAGAGAGGAGGCCACTCTTTGTTGCGGTGCGTGGGCTTCTCATTGCGGTGGCTTCCCCTGTTGCAGAGCACGGGCTTTACGCACGTGAGCTTCAGAAGTTGCGGCACGCAGGCTCAGCAGTTGTGGCTCGCGGTCTCTAAAGGGCAGGCTCAGCATTTGTGGCACGTGGGCCCAGTTGCTCCGCGGCATGTGGGATCTTCCCGGACCGGGGCTCGAACCTGTGTCCCCTGCATTGGCAGGCGGATTCCTAACCACTGCGCCACCTGAGAAGCCCTATATTTTCTTTACTTTCAATATTTTATATTTTTATAGTGGTCTTACACATTTTGAAAGAAATTCATTGCTAGGCATCTGATATTTCTTGACACCATTTTAAGTGATAATTCTTAAAATTTTTATTTCTCTTTCATTTCATATAAATAAAAGATTAACACTTTGATGAATTTATATAAGTAGCCTTTATGAATTTACTTATTCATCTCAAAGTTTACCTCCAGATTCCTTTGGGTTTTCAACAGATTCACGCTGTCTGTGAATGGATGCAGTTTAATTCTTCCATTCTCATCATTACCACTTTTAGTAAATTTTCCAGACTTACTGCACTTCTACAACAATTGGATGAAATGAGTGTATGTTACTATAGCAGCATCCTTGTCATGCATCCGGTCTCAAAAACAATGTGTCCAACATTTTGTCACTAAGAATATCTGCTATAGACATTTTTGTAGAAGAATTTTATCGGGAAGGAGGTTTTATTTGATCATTAATTCCTGAAGCTTTTTGTCATACGTGGACATTGGCATTTATCAAATAATTTTAAATGTGATTTTTCAATGTATTTTTAAGTGTTACAAACAAAACTGATTTTTCAGTGTTAAAATTCCTGAATCCATTCAAACTTGTTGTGATATATTACACTTAAAAATATATATTCCTAGACTAGTTTTGTTATTATTTATTAGGCTTTTTACAATTATGTCTGTACATGAGAAGAACATATTAATTTCCTTTACATATTTTCTTATCTAGGTAATGCTGGATACATAAAATAAACTGGGAAATGCTGCTTTTTTTTTCTTATCTAAAAGCGCGTTAATAAATTTAGTATTTTTTCCCTTAAATATCTGGGCCAAGATTTTCTTTTGCAGGAAGATATAAATGATAAATTCTACCTCTATAATATGATTGGATTATTTAAATTTTCTATTTCTTCTTCTGCCAATTTAAGCAAGGTGTTACTGTTTCATTCAGGTTATCATTGGTTTATATTACCAAATAACCAACTTTTACAATCCTCTCAATTGCTTTTTCAATTGTGTTTTATTAATTTATGCTCTTGTCTTCAGTATTGAACAAGTTCATTGAAAATTTAACTCCGGTTCTTAAGGAGCTCAGCACTTCCCCTAAACCATCATAATGCACAAAATGAACCAAGTTGTGTCTTCCAGCAGGATGATTTTTTATGACCTGGTGTATGACACGTAACCCAATATTTCCCCACTTTCAGCTAGGTCTCCAATATTCTAATAAATGCTGTTTAAATAAAATTGAAACTCTAATTAATCAGCCTTGTAGAGAAGGTAATGTTAATATTTATATTTCATTCCCAGAAAAATAAATTGGTACATGTGGTATTCTATCTAGAGAAGTATGCCGATGACTAGAGATTTCACATGATAGAAACTGTCACACTCAGAATTCTCAACATAAACATTTTCACTTTCAATGTAGGAAGAGAGGACTTCCCTGGTAGTCCAGTGGTTAAGAATCTGCCTTCCAATGCAAGAGATGCAAGTTCCATCCCTGGTCGGGGAACTAATATCCCACATGCTGCGGGGCAAACTAAGCTTGTGCGCCTCAATTAGAGAAGCCTGTGTGCCACAACGAAGATCCACTGCAGCCACAAAAAAAAAATGTAGGAAGAGAGTCCAACTGAATGATATCGAAGGATTTTGCTGACATATTTTTAGAAGTAGTGTTTCTATTTATATTATATTTCTATTGTATTATTTCAACTAAAATATTCAAAATATATCAACAGTAAGATATTGAAAAATTTTTTAAATTCTGAGGCATGCCCCCACTGGATCATAATTCTTCACTGGGTTTTTTATTTTTTTGAGCACAGAAAGGTTTATTGCAGGGCCAAGCGAGAACAGGTGGCTCAAGCTAAAAAACCCCGAAGTCCTAAATTAAAATTTTTATTTAAAAATCTTCAACTCTTTACATTTTAAAAGTTCACACAATACACATATACCCACACGCAACTACACATGGAGTAACACTATTATATTTTCTTTAACTTCATTGCTCATGTGTTTTCATTAAAGGTATTACTGGTTTGGGAGGCTGTGGGAGGGGAGGGGACTATATTTTAAAATTAATAAACATAAGCATTCCGATTTCTTTTCTTTAATGAAACATAATGAATTTTCTTCTATTCCAATGATTCCATTTCATGAGATAATTAATACAAACACTATAGCTATCAAGCCGGCGAAACACAGCTGCTTCCTCTCACTGCTTCAGACTCATGGTCCATACACAAGTCCTGTGCACGATTAATGCATCATAAACCTTCAGTTGATGAAATCAAATTACATTTTCATAAAGTAAATCTTATCTCAGTGTCTTGTCACAACTGGTGAGACCACTAGTACTCGGTCTACAGGGCAAAGACAGAACGGCTGTGTAGACAGTATATTTTCACACACATCACAGTCAGACCCGAGCATCTATGGAACAAATAGCTAGTGGGTGCAAGACTCAGTGAAGGCGTGGCACCGAGGAGTGTTAAGACCTGGCACTGGTGCTCTGCGTACTTGAAACTGAAGAATGATAACTGTGAAAATAATATTACATAGCAATTAGAAGCTATTCTCAGATGTTCATTCTTTAAAATAATCATTCAGGGCTTCCCTGGTGGCGCAGTGCTTGAGAGTCCGCCTGCCGATGCAGGGGACGCGGGTTCACGCCCCGGTCCGGGAGGATCCCACATGCCGCGGAGCGGCTGGGCCCGTGAGCCATGGCCGCTGAGCTTGCGCGTCCGGAGCCTGTGCTCCGCAAAGGGAGAGGCCACAACAGTGAGAGGCCCGCGTATTGCAAAAATAAATAAATAAATAAATAAAAAAGAGATAAAATAATCATTCATTCCAGGGAGGAATTATCATCAACAGAGCATATCCAAAAATATGACTGGGATAAATTAGAGCAATATATGTCATTATATGTATCATGTTTTATAATATATATTATATATCATGCATATATAACATAAAATATCATAGTATATATCAATTATATTTTGAGGGAATTAAGAAAATGCTTATATAATATTTAACTGCATATATAATCTGTTGATACAACAATAGTTGTTAGGAAGAGCAGAGAAAAACTTTTCATTTTACAAATTTCAGGATGAAAAATTTTCCCTTCAGAACTTGTAAAATACAGCTGATTCAGGGACACATCTCCTGTACTTGGGACTTTTTTCCTCATATTGTCCGAGCATCACTGGACAGATAATGTGCCTATGAACCAACCAGGAAAATAAAGACCTGTGACCACAGAGCTGTTTAATCACAAGAACAGAATGCAGAGTTAATGCATCACGACACTGAGTGAAGCTGAGCTATTTTATTAGTAGTGAAAACTGTGCATTTTTTACGGTTACAAAATTCTGAACAAACTGTCTGGTGTACCACAAACACGAACATATACAGAATATGACCTAATAAAGGGATGTGCCCATTTTTCAGTTTCTAACACAAGTTAAATCTTATAATAGGCCCTCAGTACAAGTACTGTAGCCGAGCAGGACCCTATGAGGCCTTCCCACCCACATCCTCTGGCTGCCTCTTGTCTGTAGAAAAACTTTAGTCAGAGAATAAATTTAATCAGAGAAGTGAGAAAATGCAGAAAGAAAGGAAAACAGTCAAGCAGGACAAAATGATAATAGTTTAGCCATTATACAAAGTCAAGGACCTTTAGTGCCTCCTCAAGGGCTGTAGATAATATTCTGAGCCATGGCCTTCGAGCTGTTTTGCAGATACTGAAGCCCCCACCAGGTGGGAGAAGTTAACTGCGTGCTGCCCACAAGCAGGGAGACCCCAGACCAGCTGGAACCAGAAGGCGGATGATGCTGACTCACCACCAGCCAGTCAGAAGGGTGTCTATCAGCTGCCCACACCCCCCACAACGCCCCTCCCTCACCCTGCCTTTAACAACCTTTCCCAGAAAGCCTCTGGGGAGTTTGAGGGTTTGAAGCACTAGCTGCCTGGACTCCTTGCTTGGCGCCTGCAATAAACACCACACTTTTTTCCACCACAACCCGGTGTCAGTAGGTTGGCTTCACTGCACATGGGCGAGCGGACCTGAGTTTGGTTCAATAACAGTATCTCATCTAGTCAGCCCTGAGAGACAGTGTCCCCATTTGCAGGAAGAGGAAACTGAGTTCAGAGCATTTCCATTGGTAACTCAAATCCACACAGTTTGCTAGATTCCATAACAATGTATCAAATCTAGGGATTTACTGGCTTTACAGTCATGTTCTTTTTACTATTAAGCTGCAGCATCCTTACAATTCAGAGGATTCAAGAAAACCTTGTGTAATCTGGTAGGAACTAAATAATTCCTCTGTTAAGATAAAGCAATTGTCTAAAAAATGAACTTAATTTCTGCTTTAATTACAGCTCATCTTGTTATTTTCTCTCGTCTTTGGAAATGAAAGTAATTAATTTCAAAATCATTTAATGCCATTTTCATATAAGTAGCCATACTTTTAAAAAAAGTTATCCATAATCTCTTTTCTGGCTTTAAAATATGCATTGTCTGCTGTTCAGATGCAATTTCAACTGTGTATGCCTATGCGATTCTTAATATGTGTTTTTCCTCTAGGCTGTTTCGAATTTCTTTATACATCCTGGGTAACTGGTGCTATAAATTTCATTATTCATTCTGTTAGTTCATGCCAAAATGATTCTTATGTGTGTGTATATTTTGGCCCTGCAGGTTTTTAACTAATTCCATTGCCATAAAGTAGCATTTTTATCAAGCATCCTGTATGCTTTGTAAGGCTGCAATTTTCCAGTCTGCCAAATGTGTTATTTCTCGCTCTCTCTCTCTCTCTCTCTCTCTCTCTCTCTCTCTGAGAGGGCAGGTTTCCTCTGGAGCCACATAATATCACTGTGTTGATTGGAAAGGAAATTATATACAGATCAAACACTTTACCTTAAGATGAGTACACAACTAATTTTAAATCATGGACACCCTATGGGGTCTGACAAGATGTTGATACAGCACATAATCCTTATTCCTTTCTCCAAACCAAACCTGGAGAAACCACAGAAGCAAGAGTATGTATGGATAAAAATGATTCAGAAAAACATCATTCAGATCTCGTAGAAGACAGAAAGCTTCTGCTTTGGTGTGAGCAGAAAACTCCAGCTGGGAGGACTGGGGTGCAGCACCTGTGAAGAGGCCTGGCGCCCCTTTACCTTCACACGGCGCTGGGTGGATATTTCCTACGACACAAGGCCTGGCAAAGCTGTGAAGGGTCTGACGCGTCCCCTGCTTACACGGCAGCCTCCACAGCTTTATGGACTTGGGTAGAAGACCCAGACTGTGGGCCAGAAAGAAAGGCCAGTTTATTGCACAGAGAGAGGAGCAGCCGGAGCACAATCCTTTCCCTGCTCTTTCCCGGGCCCTGACTCGGGACAAGGGGACAGGACCTGGGGACACAACAAGAGCAGCTGAGGTCTGCCTGTGCCCTGTGCCGTTTTACAGGGAGGACCCAGAGCTGAGGAGCTGCAGGTGAACCTGCTTTGCTCTGAAGGGAACACATTCCCCCCCAAGATGGCACCATGTGGGAACCCAGCAGAAGGGCCCCCGACAGGCAGCAGCAGCAGTTCAGGGTCACAGGGCAGTATCGGGAACCAGAGCCTGACATGGGTGAGAAGCAGACTATCTAACTAAATACACTATCCACTCCTGAGTGGCCCTCTGTCAGCAACACCTCCCCATCCATGCTGAGGTTGGAACCACTAAATATGGAGAGAGGGGCTCTAAGAAAGATTAAAATTTAAGGAATATACATAAAAAAACAAAACAGGCAATTGAAGTCAAAAGTAAACCAGAATAACAATATTAATATCAAACAAAATGGAACACAAGACGAAAAACAGTTTAAAGGACAGAGACGGATTTTAAGAGGAACAGTAGATAAAGAAAACATCAATGGAACAGGATAGAAAGCCCAGAGATAAACCCACGCACATATGGTCACCTTATTTTTGATAAAGGAGGCAAGAATATACAATGGAGAAAAGACAGCCTCTTCAATAAGTGGTGCTGGGAAAACTGGACAGCTACAAGTAGAAGAATAAAATTAGAACACTTTCTAACACCATACACAAAAATAAACTCAAAAGGGATTAAAGGCCTAAATGTAAGGCCAGACACTATCAAACTCTTTGAGAAAAACATAGGCAGAACACTCTCTGACATAAATCACAGCAAGATCTTTTTTGACCCACCTCCTAGACAAATGGAAATAAAAACAAAAATAAACAAATGGGACCTAATGAAACTTAAAAGTTTTGCACAGCAAAAGGAAGAACACTCTTTGACATAAATCACAGCAAGATCTTTTTTGATCCACCTCCTAGAGTAATGGAAATAAAAACAAAAATAAACAAATGGGACCTAATGAAACTTAAAAGTTTTGCACAGCAAAGAAAACCATAAACAAAGGAAAAGACAACCCTCAGGATGGGAGAAAATATTTGTAAATGAAGCAACAAATGATTAATCTCCAAAATATACAAGCAGCTCATGCAGCTCAACATAAAAACACAAACAACCCAATCCAAAAATGGGCAGAAGACCTAAATAGACATTTCTCCAAGTAGGACATATGGATGGCCAAGGGGCACATGAAAGGATGCTCAACATCACTAATTATTAGAGAAATGCAAATCAAAACTACAATGAGGTATCACCACACACTGGTCAGAATGGCCATCATCAAAAAATCTACAAACAATAAAGGGTGGAGAGGGTGTGGAGAAAGGGAACCCTCTTGCACTGCTGGTGGAAATGTAGATTGATACAGCCACTATGGAGAACAGTACGGAGGTTCCTTAAAAAACTAAAAATAGAACAACCATATGACCCAGCAATCCCACTACTGGGCATATACCCTGAGAAAACCATAATTCAAAAGGACACATGTACCCCAAGGTTCATTGCAGCACTATTTACAATAGCCACATCATGGAAGCAACCTAAATGTCCATCAACAGAGGAATGGATAAAGAAGATGTGGTACATATATACAATGGAATATTACTCAGCCGCAGAAAGGAATGAAATTGGGTCATTTGTAGAGATGTGGATGGACCTAGAGTCTGTCATACAGAGTGAAGTAAGTCAGAAAGAGGAAAACAAATACCATATATTAATGCATATATATGGAATCTAGAAAAATGGTACTAACGGCAGGGCAGGAATAGAGTTGCAGACATAGAGAATGGACGTGTGGACACGGTGGGGAAGGAGAGGGTGGGACGAATTGGGAGATTAGGATTGACATACATTCACTACCATGCGTAAAATAGATAGCTAGTAGGAACATGCTATAAAGCACAGAAAGCTCAGCTCGGTGCTCTGTGATGACCTAGATGGGCAGGAAGGGGGGTGGGGTGGGAGGGAGGTCCAAGAGGGAGGGGATATAGGTATACAAATAGCTGATTCACTTCATTGTACAGCAGAAACTAACACAACACTGTAGAGCAATTACTCTCCAACAAAACATTTTTTTTAAAAAGTAAAAAAGAAAAAAAAGAAAAGAAAATATAACAGTAATTGACAAACATACACATAGCAACAGGACACTACAATAGAAAGAAAGGGAAGTGAGTGAGTTAGTGCATGCCAGGTGGCTGCTCTTGTTATAAAGCCTTTACAATTAGTGACCCTTTTAATTCAGCAATCCTATGAAGTAGGTTACTACTAATACCTTCATTTAAAAAAATAAAAACACAAAGAGTTACTTTGTTCAAGATCACAGGGTTAATAAATACTTTCACCAGATAATTGCTTTGGAAACTAAAATAGTCAAAGCTTTTAAATCCTTTGATAAAGTGCCTGTAATTATAAAAGTGCTCAGTAGACATTAGCTGTTGTCATAGGACCCAACACCTGTTTCCTGCCGAGAACCAGTGTCTGAGCGTAATAACTAGCACTATGGTTTCTGGTACACTGATCAGAGCTGTGAAATAATTATACATTTTTTTTAATTTTTTTTTTTTTTTTTTTTTTTTTTTTGCGGTACGCGGGCCTCTCACCGTTGTGGCCTCTCCCGCTGTGGGGCACAGGCTCCGGACACGCAGGCTCAGCGGCCATGGCTCACGGGCCCAGCTGCTCCGCGGCATGTGGGATCTTCCCGGACCGGGGCACGAACCCGCGTCCCCTGCACTGGCAAGCGGACTCTCAACCACTGCGCCACCAGGGAAGCCCTAATTTTAGTTTTTGTAAATTAATTTTTATTGGAGTATAGCTGGCTTACAATGCTGTGTTAGTTGCAGGTGTACAGCAAAGTGAATCAGTTATACATATACATATACCCACTCTTTTTTAGATTCTTTTCCCATATAGGCCATTACAGAGTACTGAGTAGAGTTCTCTGTCCTATACAGCAGGTTCTTATTAGTTATCTATTTTATATATAGTAGTGTGTACATTTTTAAAAAGAAGTAATTTCATTGTTTCCCTTGGCAGAATTAGGTTTAACTTACTTTTTTCTTGATTTATGCAGTTTTATTTAGGTCATTAGTTACTGGTTGTATTGTTTTGTACGTAATGTAAACTTGAATCATCATATCCATTAAATCCCTCTATCCCTCTGTCAACAAAAATAGATACTTCACTTATCACACCTCACGCTAAAAGCTGCTATTAAACATTGCACCGAAGACTTATACTTCTTTTAAAAATTCATCTGTGAACATATAAACTCATACTTATACTAAAATTAATTTAAAAACCTGTTAGCTTAGTATGAGTCTCATTGCAACTATAGACAGGACCCTTAGAATGGTTTCCAATCAACAATTTAAAACAGAATCTTGTGAATTTCTTATGCTTATAACTGAAAGAGACTTATAAATGAAAATTGTTTAACCAGGACATTAGGTGCTTTTTAAAAGTCTCTAGGCCTCACTATAATTTGAATTATAAAAGTCCACTAGTTGGCATTGTATTCTTAATACTGAATTTCCCATTGAATTTTAGCACACCATGGTACTGCTAGTAATTGGGAAAAATAAAGGAAGAAAAGTCAAATTCCACTTTTCTTTAATTGTCATTATTTCAAAATTATAGTTATTAAGGAAAAAGAACACATGAAAATCTCAATGAATGCAGAAAAATCATTTGACAAAATCAAAAGTCCAATTCATGATAAAAAATCTCAACAAACTAGGAATAAGAGGGAACGTCTTCAACTCGATAAAGGGCATCTGCAAAAACCCTACAACTTACACTGTAATTGACGGTGAAAGTCTGCAAGGATGTTTGTTCTTAGTGTGGGAGGTTTTAGAGAAATGAGGCAAGTAAAATAAACAAAAGGTAACAGGATTGGAAAGGGACAAGGTAAAACTGTCTTTATTGGAACACACACACAACTACAATAACTAATAATGGAGTTTACAAGGTCACAAGGATACAAAATCCATTATAAAAATCCATTATGATTCTATGCTGCTAATAACAAACAACCCAAAATATAATCAAGAAAACAACTCCAGGGCTTCCCTGGTGGCGCAGTGGTTGAGAGTCCGCCTGCCGATGCAGGGGACACGGGTTCGTGCCCCGGTCCGGGAAGATCCCACATGCCGCAGAGCGGCTGGGCCCGCCAGCCATGGCCGCTGGGCCTGCGCGTCCGGAGCCTGTGCTCCGCAATGGGAGAGGCCACAGCAGTGAGAGGCCCGTGTACTGCCAAAAAAAATAAATAAATAAATAAAAAGGAAACAATTCCATTCACAAAAGTATCAGAAAGAATGAAATATTTATGAATAAATTTAATAAAACAAGTACACACTGAAACTAGAGAATATTGCTAAAAGAAATTAAAGCTTTAAATAAGTTAAGAGATAAACCGTGTCATGGATTGGAAGACCCAACATTATAAAGATGTCAGTTCTCTCCAAATTCATGCACAGATCTGATAAAATACCTATCAAAATTCCAGCAGACTCTTTTTCAAAAACAAGCAAGCCAACTCTAAAATTTAAATGCAAATACAGAGGACCCCCAATAGCCAAAACAATGTTAAAAAAAAAACACACAAAAAACCAAAGTTGGAGGGCTTACATTTCCTGATCTCAAAATTTAACAAATGCTACAATATAGTATGGGTATAAAGACAGACATTTTAGACCAAGGGAAGAAAATTGAGACTCCAGATATAAACACATATTTGTGGTCCTATAAACCCATATATTGACAATCAATTGATTTTTGACAGATGCCAAGTCTCACACCAAACACAAACATTTACTTAAAATGGATCACACACTCAAATTTAAGCTCTTCAAAAATGAAAACAGAAACAGCAAAAAAAAACAAAAGAAGGAGTAGATCTTCATGACCTTGGGTTAGATGATGACTTCTTATCCACAAAACCAATAACACTAGCAATAAAATGAATCGATAAATCAGACGTCGTAAAAGTCAGAAATTGTTGCACTTCAAAAGACACCATCAAGAATATAAGAAGATAGGTCACAGCCTGAGAGAAACATGTTTGCAAATCATATAGCTGATAAAGGACTGGTAGCCAGAATACATAAAGACATCCTACAACTCAGTAAGAAGGTGACAAGTAATCCAATGAAAAACGAAGGGTTTGAATATGTGTTTTCTCAAAGAAGCTGGAAGAGCACTTTAGGGAGAGGGGTCTCAAAGGGACTGAACACTTGATGGGCAGCGTCTCTACAACAAAGGGTAAAAGGGCGGCACTGAGATGGCAGGAGAGGCTGGGATGCAGACTTGCCGAGGGGGGAAAACACTGCAGCCCCATCCGGTGATCCACCACCACGAAGGATCATAAACACAGCTATTTTCCCCGAGGAACAAGGGATTCCAGCTCCACATCGGGTACCACAATCCTTACTTCCTGCACGGGAAAGAGGCGAATCCAGAACACCTGACTGTGGAAACCAGTGAGGAATAATACATCCAGGAAAACGACAGAACTACACGGAACAGAAAACCTGCTCTTTACAGGCTCCTGTGTAGACTCACTTAACCCCAAACCAGCACAAAAACACCCGACTGAAAAGGGCACAGACCTTCCGTGAAGGGGACCCGCTCACTAATCTTGAAGCATCTGTCACAGAGGGAGAAACTGGTCAGGATGTTCACTGGGGTTCGAGACCCTGGACGCTTTTGTGATCTCAGGCACCTGCTGACACCAGCACTGGTGGCCCCATCCGGGGATCCTCCCTCTAACCTGCTCACACCGGTGGGTGGGCCCACTGAGACCACCGCCCACACCTGGGCTGCACAAGGGCCTCACAGGTGGTCAGGTGAAAAGCCCACCCGCCAGCACCTGTCAGCACCAGGGCACCACAACAGCCCTGACGCACCACACAGGAGGGCGCGTGCAGCCACCTGGGACAGCCCTGAGCCCCTGGCCACGGTGGCCATGCAGGGCTGTGCTTCTGAGCCCACAGGACAGCTCCCCCAGGCCACACCTTCAAGACTGGGAGAGGTAGCTGACTTACCGAAGACAGCGAAATAAATACAGAGAGTAAAGCAAAATGAGGAGACGAAGAAATGTGTTTCAGTCAAAAGAACAAGACAAAACCTCAGGCAAAGAAGTAAACAAAATGGAGATAAGCAATCTAACTAATAAGGAGTTCCAGGTAAGAGTCATAAAATTGCTCATGGAGTTCAAGAGAAGAAATGGGTGAACACACTGAGAACTTCAACAGAGAGAGAGAAAATACAAGAAAGTCCCAAACAGAAGTTACAACTGAGCTGAAAAATACACTAACCAATGGAATAAACTTGGATAAACTGGAGAATCTCTCTGCCTCTCAGTCTTCTCGTCTCAAATTGTGTATCAGGAGTTATCACACAGCATCATTATGGGGACTAAAGGGTTTATCTCGTACCAACCACTTTGAACACTATCTCACCAGCAAGATGTCTGATAAATTGTAGCTATTATTATTAAATATCTCTGAGATTTTCAGGCCTATGATTGTGTAGTTTCAGAAGCAAGGTCACAATTCCTTCAGGAGATTTTTGGCGTTCGTGCTGAGAACTGGCTGATTTTTCTTGGGTTCCTAACTGTCCTCTGAAAAGACACTTCCATGCTCCAGACTCACTTTCTATCATGATGAGGTAGAAATCGTGGTAACAGTGGGTTCCTAAAAACCTTCTGTTCTTGAAATCACCATCCTTTTTTCCTTAAGTACAAAAACGTCTTCTGTTACAATCCACCTAAAAAAGTGAGTACGTTCCAGGCCTTTCACCATAGAAAGTTAATATAAAAGTACAGGAAGGTATTTTAAAAAAATAACAAAAACGGATCTATTCTGTTTTAAGAGCTTTCAGCTGGTTTAATAGCTTTTTAAGAAAATCAGAGAGCTCACATTTTCCCCTTTCTATTATGTTAATGGAAAAAACAGAAAACAAACAAGCCAAAAAATAAGTTTACAATGGCAATTAACTAACCAAAAAAAAAATAGGAAGTGTTTGCAAATGTCACCCCACGCAAATGTCACTATGTTCAGGGTTCATTCTGTTTCCTCACGAGCCTGTACTGGGACTAACGCTCTAATCCTTCTTTGTGCTTCCTAAATCAGGTGATTCAATTTATCACATATTTAAGAACTTTACTTGCAAGGTAATATGAACATTTAAAGTTTTTCCTTTAGTACTGCACTTTTAGCAATGGAATGTGAGTCAAGCTGGGACACCTGGGAGTAGGTTCATCTCTTCTCCACCATCTTCCCTCTTCTCCTGACCGAATCCCAAGGATCTGACAGAAGACGCTATGGCAGAGACGGGGAGGAAAGGTGCTGGGTGTCTGCATCAGCACCTGAAAGGTGAGTGACCCCCGGGGGCAGGAAAAGCACTTGCACTGTATGATTCCCTGAGATTGCGGAGCTGTCTTGTCGCAATAATCCGCATACCCTCACCGAGGGTGACCGCGTGGTGCTCTGTGAAAACGCTCCCATCCTTCAACAGCGCTCGACTTAAGGGTCAGGCAGCACTAGTGTAATAAATACCGCGGGGGGTCAGCAGGGAGACAGACAGGCTGACCCCGACCAGGTTAAAGACGTGCCCGTCCCTCGTCCCCCTGTGAGAACCCTTGGCACCTGCAGCTTGTTCACTGGACCCAATAGGTGACTGGGTGGCACAGGTGTCAGTTCACACGCCAAGGTGGTGTTGCCCCCAGGCTGCCGTTTCCTCCACGGCAGGCTGAGACCCTCACCTCCAAAGCTCACTGACACCAGACTCCAACTGTCACAATCCAATCATTTAAAAATAGCCAGAACACACAAATTCTTGTCCATTTGGAGCCTGCGTGCTTTGCACACCCCATGCACAGCGCCCACCAACTGTGGCCACTGGTCAGACGAGGCCCCGATCTGAGCCGCCCTTCAGGGTTCTCTGGGACGGAGACCTCAACGCCCTGCCCAGTGACAGCGCCCCCTCCCGGCACCCAGCTCCTCTCCATGCCCCGCCCTCCTCCCGTCCAGACGTGGCCCCTGGGCCTCAGACCTCCCCACAGAGCCACGTCCTGAGGGAGCCCCCTCTCAGCAGGCCGTCAGAGCTGCCCACCACGGGCCCAACCCCGAACCTTCTACGGCAGGTCAGAGAGCCCTGAGCCCTGAGTGAGCTGCCGCCTCCCTCTCCCTCCACACCTGCAGGGCCTGGGTCTGCCCCCTGGTCCACCTTCTCTCTCCAAAGCGGTCATGCCCGATGGTCTAAGTTAATTTTCCAGTGACATAACTCTGAACCAGCATGTAACCCAGCTCTGACCAGAGACAGGATGGTAAGTCTGCTAGGGTTTCTGTGACAGGTTCTTTCCTTAACGTTTAAAAAAGTTAAATAAAATAGAGATATAGGATCACACCTGACTCGTCTAAGTTAATTTGCTGATGGCGTGACTCTGAACTATTCGCTGAACTCAGCCCTGGAGCACCTACCTCCATACACGTTTCAGGAGATTATAAATCCTAGTATTTTATCTGTAGCTTGATGGGACGTCTCATATCCTCACAGGGGAAATTACCCCAATTGATACACTTTACTGAAGCTGTATTGCCATGGGAAACAAGTAATCGAAACCTACTCTACCAGGAAGAAAATACCAAATTTGTTATATTAGTCTCCCTAAAAATGCAATCAGATTTAATTAGGTGGAACTATGGAATAATCATTTGCCTTGAAAGACTTCATTTATTCAGACATTGTGTTATGCATTTTATTTCCATGCTCATAAGAAAGCTAAGGTTTCAGACTATCTGTGACCCATGGAAATAAAAAGGACACTATTATATGACTAAAAAAGTACCTAAGCAAAAAGTCCATTTGATAAGTCTCGAGAAATATCAGATTTGACCTTGCCCTATCTTTTGTCATGGCTTCCAGTGTTTTCCTGACCTGTTTTCTGACATAAAAACTTAAGGGTATTAAGACTCTTACTGTTAAATTGTTTTCCTACAGAGTTTGCCTTTACTTATCTTTATTATAAAGACTTGTCAAATAAAAACCTTTCACAACATGCAAAAAGTGATCTGCTTCCCAATAAGAAGAGTCTGTGGAACAGAGGTTTTTACTGAGCTCTATTTTGCTCTGTGTTATTCACAGGCCATCAATTGTAAGATGCACATATTTTCCCACGTAGTGAATGTTTTAAAAATTGGCTACTAGGATATTTTAAAAGTAAAAAGAGCAATTTCTCAGTGTCGTATAAAATAATGGAGCATCATTTGTACATTTTTGATTCAGTGAAATATGATAAAATAATGGACTTCAAGTCTAAATCAGTCAATCAATCAAGCAATTAATTATTCACTCATTCATTCAAATAACAGGAAAGATCTATCATTTCAATAAAGAGAATGCCAAGCCAGTTGTTCTATGCTCCCGTAACTGAAATTCTTGTGGAGGGCTCTGAATATACACTGAGGACTGTTTTTGAGTGATGGACTTACTGGGTCACAAGGTATGTCCAATTTTAGAGTCACTAAGTCAAATGTTTTTTCAATTTACATTTTAATCTGGATTATACGAGAATGCCCCAACTCATATAATGGGAGCACTACACCTTAACAGGAATATGAGTTTGTCTTTGCAGCTTTCCTTTTTTCCCCCTCCTTCCCTGTAAATCTATCTTATCCTCCATTCCTTAGCAGCCTCTGTGTTTTGGGCAGAGTCAGGTCAGGAGGAGAGCAAATGGCCTGACCAGAAAATCAAAATATCCTGTCTTACTGCTGCATAGTTTGGAGAAGGGCCGAGACTAAGATCGAAACTGAAACCTTCTTAAAAGCGTTGCCGGGCTTATTAAGAAGATAACATTTGACTTTGTTTTGTTTTGTTTGTTTGTTTATCTAAAGCTTAAAGGAAATGCAGACTTGAAGTGTCAGCAACCCCTATATTCATTTATTTAGTTTTTATTTTTACCAACAGTGGAGTTTTTCAGGAGCATGCACCCTGAACACTGGGATTAACTTATCTGTTGTTAAAGTAAAGTTCTAAATGGAGATTTCCTTAAATAGTTAACCTTTGACAAGTGATTTAATTACTATATAACCACTCCCTAAGACCACCTCCTGCCTTCTGAAAAGGAGATAATAAGAAGTAATTAGAAGACCTGCTGTGTTGACATAAGATAAGGTCTGTACATAACCAACCAGGACCCGATGGGGCCTTCCCGGGACAGACCCACCGGATGTCCTCGGCCTGCCTCTTGTTTGTAGGAAAGCTTTAGTCTCCCAGGCCTCCCCTGAGTCTCAAAAGGCTGGCTCAAGAGTCAGGAGCAGGAATGTGAAGCTGCAGAGACAAAGAGTACTTGTTGGGCCGGGAAACTGATAACATTTTGGACTGTGAACCAGCCACAAAGCAGAGTCACCAGGCTGCCTGACACACATCCCTGAACTGCTCTGACAGGAAGCAGACCCCATCAGACGGAAACTGCTGACCTCAAGCACTTAGACCCCAGACCGGAGGAAACCGGAAGGCCGGTGACGCTCGCAACTTCACCTGGATGCCACCCAGTCCAAGAATTGTGCCCGAGCTGCTCAGGGCCCCCTGCGGCGCCCCCATATGGCCTTTAACCCCTTGGTCTCCTAACTGGCAGTGTGGAGACTGTCTGAGGACATTAGGCCACCTCCTTCCCAGGTTGCTGGCCTCCTGAATAGCGCATCTTTTCCTTTTCCACCAACACTTGTCTCTCGAGTACCGGCCTTTCGAGGAGCCAAACCTGGGGTTGGTACCAGCCTCATCTGGTTGCATGGAAAGTGGCTGGGACACTGCCTGGCAGGTAATGGGCACCCAGAGGTTGGCAGGCACTGGAGCTGTTCAGTGAGTTAAACCACATTTAATCGCATTTAACAAGCACTTACATTGTGCCATGTACTTGGTTTCTCTGGTAGCAAGTCATCTTTTGTTGACGGTTAAAAGTTATACATTCCAATTACTTTTTGTAAAACAGAGCTGCCTTCGGTAACCAGTAGGCTTTACAATAGGAAAAAATAAAAGGTTTCAGGTCAGTGTTCAGAGAAAACAAGAGGAGAAACAGCAAAAACAGCATCATTTTAAAATCAGAAAAGTATGTTAGGATAGTACATTGTGGCCAGCTTGTCTCCGGGCTACATGACTGGCTCTGGATAGCAGTAAATCTACAGAGCTTGTAGCACCAACTATGCCCCATATAGTACCACATTCTGTGCCTGACACCCACTGCAAATCTGAGAGTGAGAATAACAGCCCCTGTATATACTTCACTCCCGACAGAAAAAAAATCCTAGGACAAAATGTAAATAATTTCGAGAACACACTGCTAACACTTTTCATTTATTACGGAGCATCTTTCTTTTGTAGAAAAAAAAAGTTAGTAGCCCATAAATGTAAGATTTAAATTTCCCCAAATTCACTGGATCTGAATTATCGTTATTTAAAGCAAATGGCACTTTAGAAAAATGCAGAAACAGTACAATTCCAAACAGTCTAATTACTGCCCCTTATTTAAAAAATAATCACAGCTTAATTAATTTTTGTATGAAATTTAGTATAATGTCTCCAGCTCAAAGATTACTGGTTGGTATGTCCTATAGTCTTTTCTTTTTCTTTTTTTCGCATCTTTATTGGATTATAATTGCTTTACAATATTGTGTTAGTTTCTGCTGTACAACAAAGTGAATCGGCCATATATATACACATATCCCCTCCCTCTTGAACTTCCCTCCCACTCCCCCCATCCAACCCCTCTAGGTCGTCACAAAGCACCGAACTGATCTCCCTGTGTCTTTTCTTTACACATAATCTATATACTGTAGAACTGTAGTGAATATCATTTGCTTTCTTATAAGCTGAAAAAACAGAGGATGATTTGTCATAGTTTATGATTTTAGCACCTAATATATGATTTTTTTCTAAAGAGATAGTTTCATATGTAAATAATTAATTTTGATTTGCCAAATTTTTCAAAATTTCCTTTGTATTCACTTAGCAAATCTCATCTATTTCCAAGTGTAATTTAGCTTGGATTTATACTTTTTTGTTTGACTATTTCCAGAGAAGAAAAATAGTTATCATCAGCCATATGTAGGAATTAGATAATACTGTGTAATTTATCATGTCCTGTGGGAGACACTTTTTCCCAGCCAGAGCTCCACACCACGGTATTCTCTAAGAGTGTGTCCTAAGGTGCACAGATTATCCTATCACAGGGCCTGATCGTATTTCCAGGATGAGAAGCTTCCTCCTCACGATGGTGGGGAAGTGATTTGCTCTGCATATGGGCAGAGAAATGAACATTTATACGGTGGATGCTTTTGCATTTTCGTTTTAACACATTAAGAACAAAAATGCCTACAGAATATGTGCTATCACATATACAGTGGCTCTTACTGCTGAATTTACAAACAATACATTTCTACAAAGCAAGCATTTCTTTTCACCATTGATCTTCATGTAAGTTTTCCCTAAAAGGCTGAAATCCACCAAGAGAAGTGTATCCTGCTTTTAATAATAGGGAGAAATGTTGCGAGATATAATATTCCTGCCAAGAAGACTGATGATACATCAAGATTGTTCCCCTAATAAATAATATTTTTATCTGAAATACTGAAAATGTTGTGAATATGTTTATTTAGGACAATTTCAGTGACCCACCTTAGACAATTTACTTAAGCGATACCAATTCAAACTATCCTTTAAAAAAAAAAAAGCCAACTTTCAAACAAAGAACTTTAAAGAAATTGTGTACTCTCACCACACAGAGGCAAGCCTATACAAACGCAAAATCATGGATTAGATGAGATACTGTTGATACAGATCATATGGTAAATATCAGACTAATATGGCCCAGTGAAAATCAAGGCTGTTGAAATTTTGTTTAAGTAGAGTTTATCCTTTTTGGAGGTTAGCAGATAATTCTAAAGACCACCTTTGTAAAGAATGACAACATTCACGACTAGCCAGATGGCAGACTTCAATTCTACTCGCTAACATATTTCTTTTTGTAAATAGGGCTGAATTGTTATATGTTTAGGGCGAAAGGATTACTATTCTAATATCCTTTCACTTCTTTCTAACTTTGGAATTTCTTTTTTGACCTATCAATCTTTTAAACTGAATAAAGAGTATGATTGCATTTATTTAGTTATTTGCTAAAAAGAATAAAAACCATTTTCACAGCACCAGCACTCTGGAATGACCCCCTTACCTGCTACTGTTCTCAACTCAGAAACACAGTAACCCACACTGCTGTCTCTAGCTGGCATACTGGAAACTAAATTAAGTTTGCTTTTCACATGAATTGCTTTCAAATCAGGTCCCTCATTCTGTGATTTCTGGGATCTAAAAAGAAGTCTTAATAAATGTTTATGTTTATTTAAAACTTGCTGCTTCTGAGTTATGTCATGGCTTATTTTGACAAGCCTGAGTCTCACTGTGTCATTCACGGAAGAATCCATTCTTCTGAAGCTTGCTGGATATTCAGATTTGATAAGTACATTTTCTAAGTTATTGGGAAACTGTGACAAACAGGTTAGAACAAAGGACAGACTAATATATAAGAATAGCTAGGGAACTTCCTCAAGGAAGAAGTTAACTTCTTCTGTAACTTCTTCATCGGTGTGCACAGACTTCATTAAAAGCTAACTTGGATCTTGAAATCAGGTTACGCGAATCTTCCAACGTTTCATTCTTTTCAAAATTGTTTTGGGCGTTCTTGCTGCTTTGTTTTCTCACATACATTTTAGAATCAGTTTATCAACTTCTACCAAAAGCAAAAACAAAATCCTGTGGGGATTTTGATTGTTAATGTGTGGAATCTACTGAACAATTTGGGAGACAAATAGTAGTTTGGCAACAGGGTGCCTCAAATCCCACCAACATGGCGTATGTCTCCATTTATTTAAATCTTTGATCTTGGTCATGATGTTTTGTTGTTTTCATTTAATGCATTAAATTTTATCACAATAATGTGAACCTCATAAAATGAGTTGGAATGCGTTATTTCCTCTCCCACTATCTGGGTGATTTGGGTAGAACTTCTTCCTTACGTGTTTCTCAGAATTTGCCAGTGAAGTCATCTAGGCTTGGAGTTTTCTTTGTGTGAAAGTTTTAAATTGTAAATTAAATTACCTTAAAATATATAGGAAAAAAGAATATAGGTCTACTCAGAGTGTGAATTTCTTCCTGAGTAAGTTTAGGTCTATATCTTTGAAATTATTTGTCTACTTCATTTAAGTTATCAAATTAACTGGCATGAGCTCATCATGACAAACCATTATCTTTTAAAATAATGTCTAAAGTAATGTATGTCTTCTCTCTTATTTTCTTGACGGGTCTGAATAGAGTTTTGTCTATTATCTTGACCTTTTCAAGTATTTTTTGGTTTCCTTAGTGTTTTCTACTCTTTTGTTTTTAATTTCATTTATTTGGGCTCTTATCTTTTTATTTATTTATTTTTTAATTGGAGTAGAGCTGCTTTACAATCTTTAAGAGATAAGATTCCCTCCCTTCTGATTGCTTTGTATTCAGTTTTCTCTTATTTCATTAGGTTCTTAAAATAGAAGCTTAGACTACTGATTTGAACTTTTTCTTATTTTATAATATAAACTTCATTCTTTAAATCTCCCTCTAACACTGTTTTAGTGGAGTCCCATAAGTTTTGACATATTATACTTTCATGTTGGCTCAATTCAAAATATTTTTTCACATTTATTGACCATGATTTATTTATTCAGCAAATATTTATTTAGTGTCTATTGTATTCCAGAGCTATTTTATTTTTAATTGAAGTATAGTTTATTTACAATACTGTGTTAGTTTCATGTATACAGCATAGTGATTCAGTAATTTTTGCAGATTATATTCCATTATAGGCTATTACAAGATACTGGGTATAATTCCCTGTGCTATACAATATATCCTTGTTGCTTACCTATTTTATAAATAATACTTTGTTTTTTAATTTCATGCATGACTGCCACTTTGACCCATGGCTTATTTAGGTGTGTGGTCTACTTTACAAATATTTCTGGAACTGTCCATATAGCATTCTGCTACTCAGTTCTATTTTACTTCTATTTCTCTTTGATAACTTACATCATGTGATTTCAGATCTGCTGAAGTTTGTTGCACGGTCCAGGATGCAGGTTGCCTGGGTGAAGTGCTCTGGGCTCTTGCGGGTGGTGTGTTCAATAAATCCAACTACTTCACGCCGGTTAGCGGTGTCATTCAAGTCTCCTGTAACCTTACTGATTCTATGACTGCCTGTTCTATTGATGCCTGAGAGACAGATGTTGAAGTCTTCAACTATAGAGCAGATCTATTTTTCCTTTCAGTTTTATCCATTGTGCTTCATGTGTGTTAAAGTTCCATCGTTCAGTGCCTATATATTTAGCGTTACATTTACATTTACTGTACGTATCAACAGGATTGGATTTAAAGCTACCATAGTGTTAGTTATATTCTACTTGTCCCATTGATTCCCCATTCTTCTTTCTCCTGCCTTTTGAATTAACTGAATTGTTTCATGATCTCACTTCATCTCAACCAGTGGCCCACTAGTTCCATCTCTTCAGCAGGCTGAGGGCACCTAGGCCTGTGGGTGTGTCCTCTTGAGCATCCGTGGTGGCCAAACTGTGTCTTCTGTCTGTGATTCTCCTGCGGGTGTGAGTGTTACCTACCCTCTACTGGAGTACCTTGGCTCTGCTTGTCCCTCTGCTCCAGAGGTGTCCTGCCTTTCCTCCTGCCGACAATTTTACTTCTGTCTCAGCTCTAGAAGGAAACCGGCTGGGGAAGGATGCTGTGCAGTCCACGCCCTGGGGCAAGGGTGACCCGCCTTTATGGCTCTCCAGGGGCAGGGCGTGTCCACTGTGGGGAGAGACTGTGCTGTCCCCACCTGGGCAGGGACACCTGCAGCACACCTGCACCATGGGGGGCCCTGAGACCTCCTGCCCCAGACGCCCTAGCTCTTTCTCCTGAGCAACAGTGAGTGTAGACCCTCTTAGTCTGGGGCCTAACCTGCAGCCCTTCCTCGGGCCTGGGGAACGTGGACAGTTTCCAACTCCTGTTGCTGGTAGTGCAACCTCTCTCTCTCATGGAGTAGTCCCTGTGGCCTCTGTTCAGTGGAAGGTCCTGTCTGTCTTTGGAATTCAGATTATTTGACTGCCTTGCTACTACAGCTCTCTGATGAGCTAAAGGACAACTTAAATGTTCAGATTATCAGGCTTTTTCTCTATGTTCAAGTGCCAATATTCAGGTGGGATCAACCTTATCTTGGGGCTTTCTACACCCTAAGTAGACACTTAAGCCCTACCTCCTCACATGAGTCTAAGACGTGATCTTCTCTGGCATTTCTTATCCAAGCGTATTTCAAAAAGTACCTGCTCTCACAACCATAAAAAATCTATGGGTCGCAGCAAAAGCTGTTCTAAGAAGGAAGGTCATAACAATACAGGCCTTCCTCAAAAAACAAGTAAAATCTCAAATAACCTAGCCTACCACACAACCTAACCTATCACCTAAAAGAATTAGAAAAACAAACAAAACCTATACTCAGCAGAAGGAAGAAAATAATAAAGACCAGAGAGGAAATAAATAAAATAGAGATAAAAAACAACAGAAGGGGCTTCCCTGGTGGCGCAGTGGTTGAGAGTCCGCCTGCCGATGCAGGGTATACGGGTTTGTGCCCCGGTCCGGGAAGATCCCACATGCCGCAGAGCGGCTGGGCCCGTGAGCCATGGCCGCTGAGCCTGCGCGTCCGGAGCCTGTGCTCCGCAACGGGAGAGGCCACAACAGTGAGAGGCCGGCGTACCGCAAAAAAAAAAAAAGATCGATAAAACCAAGAGCTTGTTTCTTGAAAGGATAAACAAAACTGAAAAACCTCTGGCCAGAGACTTACCAAGAAGAAAAGAGAGATAACCCAAATAAACAAAATAAGAAATGAAAGAGGAGAAATAACAACTGATACCACAGAAATACAAAATACCATAAGAAAATATTATGAAGTTATATGCCAATAAAATGGACAACCTAGAAAAAATAGACAAGTTTCTAGAAACACAGCCTACCAAAACTGAGTCAAAAAGAAACAGATAACTTGAACAGACTGAGCACTAGAAGTGAAATACAATCTGTAATTAAAACAAACAAAGAAAAATCCCCTGCAACCAAAATTCCAGGAACGAATGGCTTCACTGGGGAATTCTACCAAACATACAAAGAAGAATTTATATTTATCCTTCTCAAATTCTTCCAGAAGATTGAAGAGAAGGGAACACTCCCAAAGACAGTCTATGAAGCCACTATCACCCTGATACGAAAACCAAAGACACCACCAAAAAAGAAAACTACAGGCCAATACCTTTAATGAATATAGATGAAAAAATCCTCAATAAATATTAGCAAACTGAACTGAACAACATATAAAAAGGATCATACACTATGCTGAAGTTGGATTCATTCCAGGGTCATACACCATGATGATGTTAGATTCATGATATGCAAATCAATAAATATGATACACATCAACAAAAGAGAAAAACCACATGATCATCTGCACATATGCCAAAAAAGCATCTGAAAAAATACAGCATCCATTCATGACAAAAACTCTTGACGAAGTGGGCACAGATGAAACATACCTCAACATAATAAAAACCATTTATGACAAACCCACAGCCAACATAGTACTAAATGGTGAAAAGCTGAAAGCCAGCCTGCTAAATTCTTGATAAAGACAAGGATGCCCACTCTCACTACTTCTGTTCAACACCATAATGGAAGTCCTAACCACAGCAATCAGACAAGAAAAAGAAATAAAAAGGTATCCAAGTCAAAAGGGAAGAGGTAAAATTGTCATTTTAGGGAGATGACATAATACTATATATAGAAAACCCTAAAGACTCCACATAAAACCTATTAGAACTGCTAAATGAATTCAGCAAGGTAGCAGGATACAAGATGAGTATTCAGAAATCTGTTGCATTTCTTTACTTTAACAATAAAATATCAAAAAGAGAAAGTAAAAAAAAATCCTATTTAAAATCACATTAAAAATACCTAGGATTAAACCTAACCAAGGAGCTGAAAGACTTATATGCTGAGAGCTATATAAAACATTGATAAAGGAAATTGAAGTTGATTCAAGGACATGGAAAGATATCCCATGCTCTTGGATTGTTAGAAGTAATATAGTTAAAATGGCCAAACTACCCAAAGCAATCTACAGATTTCATGCGATCCCTATCAAACTACCCATGACATTTTTCACAGAACTAGAACAAATAATCCTAAAACTTATATGGAACCACAAAAGACCCAGAATTGCCAAAGCAATCCTGAGGTAAAAAACAAAGCTGGAGGCATAACCCTTACAGACTTCAGAAAATACTACAAAGCTACAGTAATCAAAACAGGGTGGTAATGGCACAGAAACACACATATAAATCAATGGAACAGAACAGAGAGCCCAGAAATAAGCCCACACACCAATGGTTAATCAATCTTTGATAAAAGAGGCAAGAATATACAATGGGGAAAGGACAGTCTCTTCAGCAAGTGGTGTTGGGAAAGCTGGATGGCTTCATGTAAATCAATATAGTTAGAACATACCCTCACACCATACACAAAAATAAACTCAAAATGGCTTAAAGACTTAAATATTAGACATGCACCATAAAACTCCTAGAAGAGAACATAGGCAAAACATTCTCTGACATAAATTGTAGCAATATTTTCTTAGACCGGTCTCCCAAGGCAAAAGAAATAACAAACAAACAAAACAAAACAAAAACCAAATGGGACCTAATCAAATGTATAAGCTTTTATACATCAAAGAAAACCATAAACTAAACGAAATGACAACCTATGGACTGGGAGAAAATGTCTGCAAATGATGCGACAAGGGTTTAATTTCCAAAATATACAAACAGCTCATACAGCTTAATATCAAAAACAAACAAACAAACGAACAACCAAATAAAAAAGTGGACAGAAGACCCAAATAGACATTTCTCCAAAGAAGACATACAGATGGTCAACGGACACATGAAAAGATGCTCAACATTGCGAATTATCAGAGAAATGCAAATCAAAACTGCAATGAGGTATCACCTCACACCAGTCCGAATGGCCATCATCAATAAGTTTACAATAATAAATGCTGGAGAGGGTGTGGAGAAAAGTGAACCCTCCTACACTGTTGGTGGGAATGTAAATTGGTGCAGCTACTATGGAGAATAGGATGGAGATTCCTTAAAAAACTAGAGTTGTCAGATGATCCAGCAATGCCACTCCTGGGCATATACCTGGAGAAAACCATAATTTGAAAAGATACATGCACCCCAATGTTCAATGCTACAATAGCCAAGACACGGATGCAACCTAAGTGTCCATAGATAGATGAATGGAGAAAGAAGATGTGACATGTCATATATATGTATATTAGCAACATGGATGGACCTAGAGATTATCATAGAAAGTGAAGTAAGTCAGTCAGAGAAAGACAAATATCATATGATATCACTTATAAGTGGAATCTCAGAAAAATAAAAGATACAAATGAACTTATTTACAAAACAGAAACAGACTCACAGACACAGAAAACAAACTTATGGTTACCAAAGGGGAAAGGGGGTGGGAGGGATAAATTGACAGTAGGGGGTTAACAGATGCACATTACCAAATATAAAATAATCAGCAAGGATTTATTGTATAGCACAGGGAACTGTATTCCGTATCTTGTAATAAAGTATAATGGAATAGAATAAAAAAAAGATATATACATATACATATATATGTATAACCAAATCACTTTGCTGTACACCTGAAACTAACACAATATTGTAAATCAATTTTACTTCAATAAAAAAGTACCTACTTTGCTAGACAAGAAAATACAAAACACAAGACGAAACAAACAAACAAAAAGGTCTAGGAAATGAATTCCTCGTTTTCAAAACACGTAAGTGACCAGAGAATTCCATCCTCAGCCTGAGAATATGTTTGGTTAGGTATCTACGCCTTCTCTTTCCTTTCCCTTCCCTCTTTATCATCCTGTTAGCCAGCAATGTTTGACCATGTTTCTATCAATCAGCACCTCTACTGTACTCTGATTTCTCAAGCATAGTTCTATAAAGACACCTCTGTTTTCTTTAGTAGCCCAACCCTTTTCTGGGTACATTAGGACAGTTTTATTCTTTCTAAACTAGATCTGCAAAGATTTACCATTAATATGGCAAACATGGCAAATCTGAATTTTCACTATATAAATAAATAATAAGAATAGTTTTCTGATTATTTGCCATTATGTTTATATGTGATCACCAATAACGAAGTCATTCATTTATCTATAATATAAAACTGTTGGAGATGTAGGATAGGAAAGGCTTCTGAACTAACTGGCTACATTAATTTACACCTTAGGACATGTGGAACTAAAGATCATCCATATTGAGATCATTTCTCCCTACACTTTAAACTTCTATAAAATATTATTTATAAGGTCCAAAAATTCTTGTCCATTCTATTTTCAGAATTCATGAAACCAAGAACACTTATAATGTCAACAGTAATTTCAGCATTCCCTTGAAAACATGAAGGATAATATTCAAGTAGGAGTTACCTAAGGAAAGAAAACAATTCCTTTATATATTTTTTCAACATTGGAGGTTATTTTTTCAACATTGGAGGTTATTTTTTAACGTTGTGTCTTAAACTAGTCAAAAAGGGCCAAAACGGAATAGCCGATGTGAAACTAGGCTTCATTTCTCATTTATCTGTATGGAAACTTTCTCTGTTCTCTTCCTGTGTAACTATTTCTTAAATAATTTGTCAGTTACCTTGCAGTTGTTCTACAGTTGGCTTCAGCAAGCTATGCTTTTGTGGATTTTAAACACTATTTATCCTTTATTCATCAACCTGAGGAAATTCTTGATACAATATAAATATTCCTGCAAAGAAGGCTGATTCATTATTGAATCCTTTGCAATGCCTTCAGGAAAGTATACTCTTATGTTAACTCTCAACCTAAGCCCAGTGACACTTCACTGTAAGTTATGTTCTTGGTTCTTCTTCTCTCAGGTTGTCTGCATCTAGTAAAGAAGAGTAGCTGAAGCGATGACTCCCTGTATCCTGAATCTGGCATCACAGCTAATCCAGCTCTCCTCAGCTTTTTGAGTTTTGCTTTTTCCTGGGAGTTTTAACCACAAAACAGTGTAAGCAAAATATAACAAGCATTCAGCTACTCATATCCCAACATTAACAGTATTTTGTTATTTTTTTCAGCTCTCCATAAAAAAATTAAAAAATAATCTGTTATGGGACTTCCCTGGTGGTGCAGTGGTTAAGAACCCGCCTGCCAATGCAGGGGACACGGGTTCGAGCCCTGGTCTGGGAAGATCTCACATGCCGCGGAGCAACTAAGCCTGTGCGCCACAAATACTGAGCCTGCGTGCTAGAACCCACGCCACAACTACTGAGCCCACGTGCTGCAACTACTAAACCCTGCACACGCCTAGAGCTGGTGCTCTGCAACAAGAGAAGTCACCATGAGAAGCCTGCTCATCGCAAGGAAGAGTAGCCCCCAGTCGAGGCAACTAGAGAAAGCCCGGGCGCAGCAAGGAAGACCCAATGCAGCCAAAAATAAAAATAAAAATTCAAACTGAAAGTTACAAACTGCTGGAAAACAGAGTAGAGTTTTGCTCACTTAACTCTTCAAATGACAGCAGCATAGATGCACCAGTACAGGCCTGGAAAGACCCAGAGAACTTGTATTTGACTCTTGAAAAAAAGGGAAAACAAGTTCCAACGCCTGCGCGCCATTCCCTCCCTGCCAGGGTCTGCAGCTTCCTGAACTGTCCGGCCCTAAGGCGGGCAGAATTCTTCCTGTTACAGAGTGATGTTCTGAAATGCTCTGAGACGTGAAATACAACACAAAGACTCAGGTCAATACAAAGGCTTCCTTGAGCGCGCTAGGAGAGCGCTCCGGTTTGAATCACGAGGGGACCGGCTGTGAGCTGAGTGTTCCAGGCTGACACTTTCTCAAAGGAGCACTTGACCTCGAAACCAGCAGGTGGATGAAAAGCACCCTCACACTCGATATCTGTGTTTGTTCTGAAGGTAGGCGGCTACACTACTGCCCTTGTGCAGGGCCGCAAATAGGAGATGCCATTCCAGCCCCCACGGTGGGCTCCCGGGGGCGCGCGGGGAGGGGGGGCGCACGGCGGGCTCCCGGGGAGAGGGGGGCGCACAGGGAGGCGGGGGGGCACGGTGGGCTCCCGGGGGCGCGCGGGGAGGGGCTGGGCGC
>NC_041222.1:108470193-108481972 GCF_002837175.3 Physeter macrocephalus | reverse complement strand
GGTGGGCTCCCGGCGGTGCGCGGGGAGGGGGGGGCGCACGGTGGGCTCCCGGGGGCGCGCGAGGGGGGGGGGCGCCTGCTGGGTTCAGGGCGGAATGTCGCGCCCTGCAGGCTGCTGCCCCCCTCTGTCCTGGCGCTGTTGCTCCCAAGGGCGTCTCGCCCCCCACACTGTGACACAGGTCACTGCTGACCGGGTCCCCGAGGTCCTCCTCTTCTAAAAGGCCGAGTAACACGTCCTCACTTGCTCATCTGCAGTTACCATCAGCACAGACACGGTTAGGCTGCGTTTTTCTGCGGACTCAAGAAATGGCCTAAGTTAAGAGGTCAACATTTATCAAGACTGTAAAAAAACTCCACACCGTTACAGAATTAGAAATATGCAAATCCCTAAAGCACAGGCCCTGTCGCCGAGGAGGCTATACCTTGACAGCGGAAGTGAGACCCGAGCTTTTCAAGGTGAGCCAGAGAGCCGCTGTAAACAACCGATACGCAGGGCTGTTCTCAGCCTCACCAAACTTCTGTATCCGGTCTGCCTGTTTCTATACATGAGATTCAAATTTAACCATATGTGCACAGACATCTGTCAATCTGAATAGTTCATATTAAGGCGATAGTAATTGCTGCCTTAGTAAAAATATAAAATAAATGAAATTTCAAAACTGCGTGTTCTGTATTATTGCAGTGGATTGTTCTATGCACACTGGGCTGTGTGGCCCCCGCAGGAGAGACCACTAATCGCATACACAATTAGTAGAAAAATTTTCAATACTTGTTTTCTCAGAGAAAGCTTCATGAAAGGGCAGGAAAGTTAAAGAGCCCTCATTCAGACACAGATACAATATTAAAAAGATATCTATTCATTTGTTATTTTTTAAAATGGTGGAAAAATACACACAAAATTTACCACCTTAACAATTTTTTTTTTTTTTCCCGGTACGCAGGCCTCTCACTGTTGTGGCCTCTCCCGTTGCGGAGCACAGGCTCCGGACGCGCAGGCTCAGCGGCCATGGCTCACGGGCCCAGCCGCTCCGCGGCATGTGGGATCTTCCCCGACCGGGGCACGAACCCGCGTCCCCTGCATCGGCAGGCGGGCTCTCAACCACTGCGCCACCAGGGAAGCCCCATCATCTTAACCATTTTTAAGTGTACAGGTCAGTAGTGTTAAGTACATTTACACTGCTGAGAAACAGATCTCCAAAATGCTGTCACCGTGCAAATCTAAAACTCATCCTCGTTAATCACTAGGACCGCCACCCCCAGCCCTGGAGCCTGCCATCTACTTTCTCTATGTCCATGCTCCAGCCACTTCATGTTAGTGGGTCAATGCAGTATCTGTCTCTCTGGGATGGGTTATTTCGCTCAGCAAAATGTCTTCAAGCATCATCTGTGTTGTAGCCTGCGTCAGAACCTCCTTCTTTTTTCACGGGCCCAGCCGCTCCGCGGCACGTGGGATCTTCCCGGACCGGGGCACGAACCCGTGTCCCCTGCATCGGCAGGCGGACTCTCAACCACTGCGCCACCAGGGAAGCCCAGAACCTCCTTCTTTTTAACTGATGAATAATGTTCCATTATTTGTATAAACCACATTGTGTTTATTCATTCATCTGTCAGTGGTCACCTGGGTTGCTTCCACCTCCTGGCCATCGTGAACGATGCTGCTGTGAACATGGGTGTACAAACATCTCTTTCAGACCCTGCTTTCAATTCTTTTGGGAATATGCCCAGAGGTGGAACTGCTGGATCACAGGTGGTTCTATTTTTAATGTTTTGAGGAACCTCCATACCCTTTTCCACAGCAGCTGCACCAATTTACATTCCCACCACCAACTTCCAGTTTCCAATTTCCCCACATCCTCACCAAAATTTGTATTTTTGGGGTCTTTTTTTTTTTTTGCAGCAGCCATCCCAATGGGTGTGAGGTGGCATCCATGGTGGCTGATTTGCTGTGTTTTAATAACAGTAAACAGATTTGAATGGGATAAAAGTTCTATGCAATAATGTTGCAATATGGGTGGGGCCTGGACTTTTAAGAACCTTGACTGTGAAGCTAAACAATCTGGAATTTATTTTAGGGAAAAGGAAAGAGGTATGCACTTTGTGGAGCCCGCTATGACACAATGAAATAAAGACTCGAAATACAGCAAAAATCACGATCATGAAATTTTATGGTAGATTTGAAAACATAACGTAACTGTAAAAAAAAAAAAGTATACAGTCTGCTTCTAAAAGTCTGAATTAGTGGAAATATCTTTGGACTAGAAGTAGAAAGATGTGGGTTCCAACCTCAATCTCTGGGCTGGCTACTTATTTTTTATTTTTATAACTTGTTTTTTCTTTCTTTTCCAAAATAAAGAGCTTAGATCATCTCCAAAGTCACAACCTCCACCCTCCTCCCGCAAAAGAAAATCTAAAATTCTATGAGGTATTTAAAATTTTATCCAGTTGGATATTGAAATAGGTTGCTAGTATTTCTAAAAATTAAACTGTATAGTTTTATTTATTCAGTACACAAAACACTGATAGAAGAGGCACTAAAATAAAACCAGCAATATGAGAAATTCAAGGTCAAATGTAATATAATAAGAATTATTTTACTGTAAGAATGAGGATAAGGCCATTTTCTAAATTTTTCACATCAGTTTCCTAACATATAGATGAAATTTAAATATTACACAGTGTAAAATATTTCCCATATGTCGAGGTCCTCTAATATGAGAGACTATTCTTTCAGAGGACTATGTCTTTTTCGGAGCTGACACAACTCCTCCAAGCCACCCTGCACCATTTAGTGTGTGATGCAACAAGGCACTGAAAATCTCCTTCAAATTTTCACTCATATGTTTCCAAAGTATTTTTCAGGGTGCAGAAGGGAACTGCACGGAAATTACACAGACTCCTCAAAATCATCCACAGACAGAATTAATCACAACATTAGCCATAATAAAGCACAATATCTCCAAAAACGTGAAGCAATCCTTTAAAACAACATTAGGTGGAGCCATATGAAACTGGTGATATTCTATGCTTTTGACGTACAAAGAGTCAATGTCATGCAGCCCAGTTCATCCTAACCATTGTGGGTGCACTGAACTTACTCATAAACAAACCCTCCCTCCCCAAACAAGGACAGAACCGTCCTCTATCAGCAGAGCACAGGATGTTAGAAGTCTCAGTGAATTCGAGCTCCATTTTGTGCCAATTCTTGGGGCCAGAAGAGGTTTCTGACACACATTCTGTTCCCCGGCTGCACTTTACCAGGGTAATCTGTCCACACCCTGCTCTGAAGAAAGATGTGATTTATTTGGAACACACATATAATCTATTTTCCATTCTCTAAATCCTGATTTAACTAACAGATTAGGATTGGTACTATTTGCTCAGCTCTGTTCACTGAGCAGAATTAAGAAATACCTAAATACTTTCAACAAATTGGATTCTCTGACTCTGTCAGGAAAAGTTGTAAAAGACACATGGTCTCGCCATCAGCTACAATTCATTTCAAGATTTCTGTCAATAGTATTTGCAGACTGTGCGTTCTAGTAAGCATATTACATGCTATTTGGGTATAACTTAAGAATTTAATTCCTAAAAAAATCACGTTATCCAGCTGTGTTGCTGAAACAATTGTGTAAATGGGAAGGTGAGGACTGAAGGGAGAGATAACGCTGGAAAATTTCAGACACAGCAAACGTGCCTTCCATTTGCAGTTACACAGCAAAGAGGATTCCACAAACTGAAAAGACTACACAAGTCGCTGACAGAGCTGACTAGACCGCACAGAAGACACACAGCAGCATCCACAGAATAAGGCTGGCTGACCCTCAGCTGCCACCAGCCGGTCACTGGCTCTGGGTGCTCAGGCAAATCTTTATAAACTTACCCTCCATGGTTTGAGAAATGTGGCATAACAATCTTTTAGAAGTTAAAAACACGCATTCACATAATCAAAATAAATGACATCTGAGTTCACAACCACCCATAACACACAAGTAATGAGACACGTGCTCCACGGCTGCCTACCTGTACAAAGCAAGTGTGTTCTCGCCCGGAGCACGTGCTCACTGAGGACGCAGGTTAGACTCAGCTCTCGATCGCTCTGAGATTTTAACCAGCATTTTCCCATGTAGAGCAAACTATGTGTCTTACTAAGTCAGGCCAATTATTCCCTGAGTACATCCCCAAAACCCTTGCTGTAAGAGAAGTGCCTTTCCTCGGTATTTTGCATACACCCGGGGGTTGGGGGGGAACCAGAAATGCGATCACTGCTCCCTGACACTGCTCTGCATTTACCTTCCCTTCAGTCCTTCAACAAGTCCTGATCTGCCTCTACCACGTGCAGGAACATCCCGCTTAGAATCACCTGGAGGGTCTGTTAAAACACAAATTGCTCTGATAGAGTAGGTGGGGTAGGGGCACAAGAACTGGCATTTCTAGTCCTGACACGCTCCTAACACTTTCCAGCTGGCGCTGACCCTGCTGGCCTGCAGAACCACCCTTCCAGGGCTGGAACACAGCACCTTGCCTCATGAGATCTGCGTGCTAGTGCAGAAGACTTGAGGACAGATTAGTGGAAAGAGTACCTTGCCCGTTATTACGTCAATGAACAGTAACTGAGTTGCATTCACATACACCCTAAGGCAGCATTTCTCCAGGGCGGCTTGATTTTCCAATTCTGCGCGTCCATGGCTAGATTGCTATGTCTGCTCCACTCAGCAGACACAGAACACTGAATCATCTGGCAGCCACACCTGGGCAGGTTTCAAGGATAAATCAATCAACCAGAGGCACTGATTTCTTCTTCTGAACCTAAAATGGGTAAGCGATATCATACAAAAGACTGACTGCCTTTTAAAGTTTCAAGAATCTAGCTCCTGGGCTTCCCTGGTGGCGCAGTGGCTGAGAGTCCGCCTGCCGATGCAGGGCACACGAGTTCGTGCCCCGGTCCGGGAAGATCCCACATGCCGCGGAGCGGCTGGGCCCGTGAGCCATGGCCGCTGAGCCTGCGCGTCCGGAGCCTGTGCTCCGCAGCGGGAGAGGCCACAACAGTGAGAGGCTCGCGTACCGCAAAACACACACACACACACACACACACACACACACACACACACAAAAGAATCTAGCTCCTCTCCTCTGTGGTTTTTCAGTTTATTCATGCAGGTGGCAGGTCCTCCACCCAGAGGTCAGAGGGAAATGCACCGCACCCCAGGGAGCGTGGTCCCCACGGCACCGTCCTCTAATATTTTGTATTATTACGAAGTACACCTCTGCGCAGCATTCACAAGGCGGGGGTGTGTGTGTGTGCAGAGGCCTGTACCAGACGGGGGTACAGCCAGCAGTGTCAGAGGGGGAGGGGTCTGGACGCAGACCTTGAGAGAATCTACACGAATCAGCTAGAAAGTCCTGCTGCGCTACCTTCAACATTTCACGTGTCTGGGGTGAAACGAGACTTTCTCCCCACCCACGACTGAGGTCCAGTATGCCGTGAACCCAAACTTGTCAAGGAATAACCATAAATAGGAATCTCAGAGTAATCTCTCCTGCAATGGAGGTAAAGCTTGGGAGAAAACTGAAAAGTTGAATTTGAATTTCCTTTTTTTTTTCTTGGAAGATTTTGTTGACGTGGACCATTTTTAAAGTCTTCATTGCATTTTTGTTACAATACTGCTTCTGTTTTATGTTTTGGTGTTTTGGCCGTGAGGCATGTGGGATCTTGGATCCCTGACCAGGGATCGAACCCCCTGCATTGGAAGGCGAAGTCTTAACCACTGGACAGCCAGGGAAGTCCCTAACTTTCCTATCACAGGTAGTTTGAAGACACTAAGAAAAAAGGTAACTTTTAGGAGAACTGTCACAAATAAATTATTCTCTTTCCTTTTATGGCTAGTAGCTCCAAACATAAAATCTTTCAAGTAATACAATCATAGGCAGAGGAATCAGGCAGGGAAGGAACTATCTGCAGATGTGCTCACTGCAGCCCTTCAGAGATCTGTTGTGTATGGTTAGGTGTTGGCCCAGTTTACCAAGTAAGAGTGATCTGTACCACCCCATTTTGTCATAACTATATTTTCCTTTTACATGTACCTTGGGAATGATATCACAGCAAAATATAGTCTCTTCAGCTTACAGCCCATAAATGGAGCTAAGCCAGGAGTAACAACTCTTTAGTAACAATTCTTTTAGCATATTTTGATTTGGGCATTAACAATTATGTAGCAACAGAAAATCCAGGCTTATCTGTATTCCTGTAGCATCTAGCAACGCACATGTGGGCAAAGCACTTGATAGAGATACCTTTTAATTGAATGTGATTTCTTCCAACACACCCACTGGCCACTTCAGATCCAATTTAATGCCAAATATGTAGTTATTAGCATCTGGGAGGCAGTCTGACAGCATCAGTATAAACATTCTTCTCAGAATTTGGGAGTCTCCGTATTTTACTAAACTCCTTGTGAAATCTTAATGCTACTAATTTTTATCAGGTTCCTTGCTCTGTCTTTGTTCCTCATGCTTCTACCTCAATATGTAATCTTTGGTCGGTACCAAATACTAACTCATCCCATTTCTTCCTGAACTGCCATAGAACTTAATCTCCATCGTTTTCATGGCACTTCTTTGTCCTTACCTCTTATCACAGTATTTATGTACAGGTTGCAGAGCCTGTGGATTCTTGGAGAAGAATATATTTACACCTTTCTCAAAACTATATCTGCCAATGTTACCCAGCATTCAATAAAATATTTCTTTAGTGAATATAAAACAGAGGCAGATTTAAACCCCCTGCAAATATTTTGTATTAATACGAAGTACAATATATGTGGAATGAGGGTCATCTACTTAAATTGAAAATGCAATAATTCAGACATTTTACAAGAAGACAGAGTAGGAACATGGTGGAGAAGGAAGACCCTAGGCTAACCTCGACAAACAGTTGGCGGCTGCCACAGCGGGATGCAGGTCCTGGTGGCTTACAGGGCGGGGAGCCACCCCACCTACCAGACTGCTCACAGAAGTTGGCCCTACCACAACAGAAAAGTCCACTCAGCCCACATAGGGGCCACCTCCAGAGCCTGTAGCTCTGGTGACCAGAGGGGAGTGCACTGCTGGGATGCATAGGACGCCTCCTACTAAAGGCCACTCCACTAAGATCAGGAAACATAGTGCACCTACCTGATACACAGAAATAAACAAAGAAAATTAGGCAAAATGAGATGATAGAGGAATATGTTTGAAACAAAGGAACAAGACCCAAGAAGAACTAAGCAAAGTGAAGATAAACCACCTACCTAATAAATAAAGAGATCAAGGTAATGATCATAAAGATGCTCAACAAACTTGGGAGAAGAATGCATGAACAGAGTGAGAAGATTAACAAAGAGTTAGAAAATACAAAGAAGAACCAAACAAAGCTGAAGAATACAATCACTGAAATAAAAAATACACTAAACGGAATCAATATTAGATTAAACGATACAGATCAGCAAACTGGAAGACAGAGTAGTGGAAATCACCTGATCATTACAGAAAAAAGAAAAGCAAAATTAAAAAAATGAGGATAGTTTAAGAGACCTCTGAAACAACATCAAGCATGCTATAACATTCACATTGTAGGGGTCTCAGAAGGAGAAGAGAGAAAGAAAGGGGCAGGGAATTTATTTAAAGAAATAATACCTGAAAAACTCTGTAATCTAGGGAAGGAAACAGACATCCAGAACCAGGAGTGACGGAGAGTCCGAAACAAATAAACCCAAGGAGGTCCACACCAAGACACATTGTAATTAAAATGGGAAAAATTAAAGATAAGCAACAAGACGGGGACTTCCCTGGTGGCAGTGGTTAAGAATCTACCTGCCAATGCAGGGGACACGGGTTTGAGCCCTGGTCTGGGAAGATCCCACATGCAGTGGAGCAACAAAGCCCATGCACCACAACTACTGAGCCTGCACTCTAGAGCCCGTGAGCCACAACTACTGAGCCCACGTGCCACAACTACTAAAACCCGCACACCTAGAGCGCGTGCTCTGCAACAAGAGAAGCCACCGCAATGAGAAGCCCTCACATCACAACGAAGAGTAGCCTCCGCTCACCACAACTAGAGAAAGCCCACATGCAGCAATGAAGACCCACCGCAGCCAAATAAATAAATAAATTTATTTTTTAAAAAAAGCAACAAGAGAAAAGCAGCTAGTTATATATAAAGGAACTCCCATAAGTCTACCAACTGACTTTTCAGCAGAAATGTTGCAGGCCAGAAGGGAGGGGCACAATATATTCAAAGTAATGAAAGAGAAAAACTTACAACCAAGAATATTCTACCCAGCAAAGCTATCATTCAGACTGGAAGGAGAGATAAAGAGTTTTACAGACAAACAATAGCTAAAAGAGTTCAGCACCACGAAATAAGTTTAAAATCAATGTTAAAGGGACTTCTCTAAACAGAAAAGGCCACAACTAGAAATACGGAAATTTCAAAAGATACATTCACCCCTATGCTCACTACATCTTTACTCACAATAGCCAAGATATCCATATCTTGGATAAGTGCTCATGGATGAATGAACAGATGAAGAAGATGCAGTATATATACAATGGAATATGACTCAGCCATAGAAAAGGATGAAACCTTGCCATTTGGGACAGTATGGGTGGATCTAGAGGGTATTATGCTAAGCGAAGTAAGTCAGACAAAGAAAGACAAATACTGTATGATTTCATTTGCATGTGGAATCTAAAAAACAAAACAAAGGAACAAACATAGCAAAACAGAAGCAGACTCATAGATACCCAAGAAGAAAGTGATGGTTGCCAGAGAGGAGGCAGGGCGGGGGGATGAGTGAATAGGTGATGGAGACCAAGGGGTGTGAAACTCCAGTCACAAAATAAAGAAGTGACAGTGATGTGTGTGCAGCAGATAGTCAATAATATTTTAATAACTTTGTACAGTGACAGATGGTATCCAGACATCATGGTGATCATTTGGTAATATATAGAAATATCAGATCACTATGTTGTACCCTGGAAGTAACATAGTGTTGTAAGTCAATCATATGTCAATAAGAAAAGAAGAGAGAGCAGGACTACCAGTGGAGATATTGCATAAGCAAAAAAAATGAGTAATTATTTTAAAAAAATTAAATATAGAAGTACATTATTTACTCCCTGCTTGCTGTTGGCCTCTGTGTATTGTGAGCATTAATAAATGTTATATAGGGGCTTCCCTGGTGGCGCAGTGGCTGAGAGTCCGCCTGCCGATGCAGGGGACGCGGGTTCGTGCCCCGGTCCGGGAAGATTCCACATGCCGCGGAGCGGCTGGGCCCGTGAGCCGTGGCCGCTGAGCCTGCGCGTCCGGAGCCTGTGCTCCGCGACAGGAGAGGCCACAGCACTGAGAGGCTGGCGTACCGCAAAAAAAAAAATAAAATAAAAATAAATGTGTTATATATATATGTATGTACACACACTATACATATATGTTATATGTATACATATTATATAGATGTAGATGTGAATAAACATATACATATAGATGGCCTTGGATGGTATACAGATATGAAAAATAACCATCAATATTATCTCTGACAGAGATTTACATCTTAGGCACATCTACTCTGTGGGAGAAATTACTTTGTATTAGGTTTACTTGAGTTTAAAATTACACAGATGTGTATACCCTTCTTAGTCAATAATTACAAAGAAAACAGACTGGCCTGGGAAAATTCAAGTAATATTTGACAAACAATACATACAACATAGACAAATAGTGACTATTTTTAGTACTGTAACATTATGATATCCTTAATCATACACACATGCTAGTAATAGGAGCTTTTCCTTTAAAAAAATCATGCCTTATAATACCATCTGGAATACAACTGTTGCTATGAATTGGGTGATTTACCCCGTGTGCCTTGGAAACACAGTAAAACTATAATTTTTTTCTTTGTAAGGAAAGATCAGAAGGGGAATACTTCAAGGATAATTAGCACCCAGGGGGTTCCTGTTACTAAATAGGGCACATCTTCTAAAACAGGGCTCTGAATTTGAAAATGTCACTTTCCAGAGACTCTTAGTCTAGGAAAAACCTACACAGCCAACAACAGTAGAAGGGTCTCACTTTGTATAAGTAACCTGTCAAGAAAGTGCATCACAAATGTATTAGAGTTGAGGATAAAGTACCAGTATCTTTTGGAAGAGCAAGCGTGACCTATTTAGACTAAGGACAGAGGCTAATATTCACCTTATAAAGATGTTAGTGGAACATGAGAGATTCTGGTAACACTGCAGTCCATGCACCTGGGCAGCAAGGTGTGACAGCCTGTCCTCATGAGTCAGGTACGGCAGGTGGCAGGTCACCTGAAAAGCGCTGAGTGGGATGGAGACGGCCTGCTGGCGGCGAATGTGCGAGACCATCCAGGGCAGACTCACACCAGCACCGATGCCGCTGGGCTACGCTAGTGATGCTCACAGTGAGATGTCTTTGCTAACCACCCTGAGGCCCTCATCTCCTCCCCGTGGTGGAGGCGTTCTCAAGTATAATCTGCAAAGTTTCTACAGCCGAAGGAACTTAGCATCAAAGAGTGTTCAAAGTAACTTTAAGGGAAAACATGGAACACAGCTTGACAAAAGAAAGGGGAGAGAGACAGAGACAGAGAGAGACAGAGAGAAGGAGAGAGAGACAGGGAGACAGAGACAAGGAGGGAGAGAGATAAGAGACAGAGAGATAGAGACAGAGACAGGGAGACAGACATTGACAGGGGGGGAGAAACAGAGACAAGGAGAGAGACAGAGATAGGGAGACAGAGACAGAGGCAGAGGTAGAGACAGGGAGAGACAGAGACAGAGAGGCAGTTCCAGGAGAGCAACTGCATTCACCATGTTGTAGAAATAATTCCTGGGAGTGAGAAAAACAGACCTCAAACGGTGAACAAACTAGTGTCGGCGTCTAAGTGCTGCAAACAGGACTGATAAGTCACCTAACTTGTGTAAAATCCCTGACTGAAGGGGGCACCCAATCTACCAACACCCTGGTGCCCAAAAGAATCCAGATCAATACACGATCAGGAGAGGAACAGGAGCAGCAAGACACCCCCTCAACCACAGGGAAGCAAGGGCTTCAACAGGCTCAGGGTGGGCGGGGCTCCAATAATCCCCCCAACATACACACACACACACACACACACACACACACACACACACACGCAGAAAAGAGAGCTCCAGGTTTCCATTATAAACCTCAGAATTCTCGCACAACGTGGGTTTGGTAACTTCCGGTCCTTTCTAGAGACAATACGAAGTGTGGAATAAAATGATAACTTTGGGTATGATTACAGGTAATTATTTTAATGGAAAGGGTCTCAACTGACCATTGTGGGTTCTGGGTTCCCTGGGCAAGTAGCTGGAGTCACCAGGTCTTCTGAGAAGGAAACCCCCACCGGGATCATCCAAAGTCCACTAGGAAACTGTCTGCTAACAGACCTTCCCAGAAATGCATCAGGCCATGGATTAGCTTGCTTTGAATTTGTCCCACAGGGCACGACTGCTGCAGGGTGATGAGTAAAATTGAATACTTGGGTAAGAGTGTCCTGAAGGTTACCCAGAGTCAAGGAAGGGTCTTCCCACAGGTGGTAAAGCAACAGCCAGTTATTCAGACTCTCTCTCTCCTCCTCCCTCGTTTTCCTTCCCTCCCCCCGCCCTCCCTCTCCTCTCCTACTTCCCTCCCTCCCCCGTTCTCCTCCCCCTCCCCGCCCCAGCTCTCTTCTCCCCGCCTTTCTCCACCTCCCTTA
>NC_041222.1:108452466-108470025 GCF_002837175.3 Physeter macrocephalus | reverse complement strand
CCTCCCCCTCCCCGTCCAAGCTCTCTTCTCCACGCCTTTCTCAACTTCCTTTACTAGAAACACTATAAACATTTTCACCTACATACAGATACTTCAATAAAAGCAAATCCTACTTTACTGAATTCCACTCGAAAATTCTAGCTCAGGACTTTTAAAATGGCAAACCTCCCACTTCAACTGATGTTTGAAAATTAGGCCACAATTGCCTTGAGCAGTAAGTTCAGCAAAGTTAGGCGCCTTCCTTCGTGGTGTTGGGTCCGCACTGCCCTCCCCTCGGCCCCCCAGCCTGGGCCCTATCGTGCGACCCCTCCCAGCAGCACTGGCCCCCGGACCTGGCTTGTCACCTACTATAGTCTGGGGTTTCCGAGGGGCAGCTGTCCACCTGTCTGTAGGGTCAAGTCCACTGTCCCTGGTGTGGGCCTTCCTGATGGGATTTCCCTGGGGACGTGGGCCAGTAAGAGCTCGGGGAGATGCTGGGGCCCCTCCAACCGGGTCAGGCCTGGGATTCTGCCGGACCTGCGCCCTCCACTTCTCCCGATTAGGAAGATCTGCTTGTGCCCCTGTGGATCCGTCAGCTTCCTTGGGAAACCCCCCACATGCTGTTCCGTCCCCGTGTCCCTCTGGACTCCGGTTGGTGTCACATCCCTGGAGCCAGAGCCAGCCTGGGTCCCAAGGCTGGACCATCATGGGACTGAGGCAGCTGGGAAGGATGGACCAGCAAATGTGCCCCCCTTGGACCTGTAGTGCCTGGTCCCCTGTGCATGGAACCACAACCTCCAGGTCCAGGGGAGCCCTCGGTGTGTGTGGAACTCAGGGAGTTCGTGCAGCCAGGAGGCTGGGGTGGCGTCAGACCCCTCAAAAGCCAGACACAAAAGCTGAGAAAATGAGTACGTGATTAGATTTAGAGAAGCAGGTGGGAGGTGGGTTTCCTGCTCCGCGCACAGGATCCGTCCTCTGTGGTTTGGGAGATGGGAGGGTCCGCAGAGGGAGGAGTCTTGGAAGGGAAAGGAAGAGGGGAAGCAGCAGAGCCGTGAAAAGCACCCGAAACACGTGGAAAGGCAAAATAAATGGAAGATACCATAAAGAGGAAATACCCGTTAAGCTCCGGGCTTGGTGTGCAAGTGACAGACTATTTGGAGAGTTAAGAGAAAACAGCCAGTTTGGTTAAAAATTAGTTGGGAAATTAACTTTACATCTTATATTACAAAATAACATCAACCTTAAACGTTTGAAAAATTCTCTTTTGAGATTATATGCTGTGCTTGTTTGGTATGAAAAACTGGGTAAATCACATAATCTTCCTGAGCAGCCATATGGGTCTGTAAGACGCTTCTATCGACAGCACCTAATACATTTTTCTTCCTGATGGTGAGGGATGCTGACTTCCCCTTAACTAGCAGGTAGAGCAAGTGACAGTGAGTGTTAACTAGGTCTTTACCATTTCTTTGTTTTTCCTGTGAGATCTTTCGACAGCCACAGGACTTCTATGTTCATGCTACGAATCCATTTACACCAGCATTTCCAATGTGTGGCCACAGAGTATCTTTACATAATTGGTACTATTCCACTTTAGCATGTTTCTGTGGCTAGGCATCAGACACCCAGCTTAAATTTGTTTTACAACTACTTAGGCGTGTAGCATTAATGTGTATATACGTACACACTACACACACACACACACACACACACACACACACATACATGTAGGCTTTTCTTCCTTTAAAAAAACCCCCAAAACCTTGGGTGTAATAATACATCTCCTAAATATTTCGTAAGATTGCAAAGCGTCAAGTTATGAAACGTAGTAAAGACATATTAAATCCTTCTTATTGTGATTATCCATTATTAACTAATCAAACCAATAACTGTAGTAAGTTAGCAAGACAAAGGGAGGGTGTCCATAAATACAAGACAAATTCCTAGGAGGATCAGTGTATTGAGAAGAGAATTTCGACTATTATAGCTACATGTGCAGTGTTCTTTAAAGAGTATAATGAACAATTTAAATATGCTACTCATATAGAATTATATGATTTACAGCAAAGTACATCTTGTTTTGATTCTTCTTTTACTTAAAAACATCAGGAAGATTTATAATAAATTCACCTTCATCTGATTAGAAAATGCATGTCTACTCTGTAAGTATAATATTAGAGGTCCCCTGTCGAATCTATTAACTCATTAAAAATAATTTTAATTCATTAATAAATTTACCCCTTTGTGCAAAATAAAAACATTTCATGATTTGGAACATTTCGACAAAGTATAAATGCATAAAGAAAAAAGTATTCTGCTGTCTTAGACATCAAAATCTGTTGATTAATATGTACACTATTGTGGAAAATTACTTTTTCTTGGAGAAATAAATATTGATATGGATGCAGTAACATAACTGGGGTCTTACATAAATACTTTGTTTTTTATATGTAGTACTTAATATTCCTAAAACATAATTTAATGGCTTCATTGAAAACCACACATACTTTATTTATCCATTCCCATGTTATTGGACATGTAGGTTTTCTCCAATTTCCTTTGGCATATATTTTTTCTTCAATGAACACCTGTGTTTAATAATAATTTTGTGGTTTTATGATTAGTAATTTAAATATATGCTCAGAGGTGGTAATACTAAGTCAAAGACTAAGATTTTTTCATGGCTTCTGGTGCAATCCGGTTTTCAGAAGTTCTGTATTTTTATAGTACCCTCTTTCTGCCAGGGCTCATTTCACCATACCTTTTCAAACCTGGCATTATTATTGTATAATTATTATTTTAATTTGAAAGTCTAAAATCATACCATGTTCTTACTTTGATTTGTTTGATTATTTGTGAAGTTGAACAGGTTTTCTATAAATTTATTATCATTTGCAATGACAATATATTTCTATGAAATTTCTGGATAAATCCTTTTATTTTTCCATTAGAAATTGATAGCTTTCTATTACTACGTATGATCCTTAAAATACTGAAAATATTAAATCTTAGGCTACAATAGTTGTAGTTGATATTTGATCTGGTACAATTATCTGGTAAAAATGTAAACAATTCTGTCATTTCTTTAATTTTTCTTATATCTAGAAAAATATCCACATCTAGCTATAGGCTAGAAATTCACCTATATTTTCTTCTAGTTTAAAATGTTTGTTTATTCATTTATTTCATCCATCATTAATTTTGCTTAATAGGGATAAGATATGGATTACCATTTTTTTCCCCGAAAATGATTCGTTTTCCAGATATTGTTTGGTTTCATGAACTTTCTTTTTCTCTTAACTGTGATGTGGCCTCATATATCAGAACCTAAACTCCTATGCAAAAGGTCTTTTACTTATGGAAAGGTTGGTTTCTGAAAAGACGGCTCCAGGTCATTTGTTAGCTGCACAACTTGAATAAGGGCAGAGACAGCCTGTCTATTCCCTAGGTAGTTCTAATTTTAGGTATAATAATCTGGAGGGAGACAGTTCTTAATCAGGGGAGAATCTACCCTCAGCAACACCTCCCCTCCCCCTAAATACAGCTATCATATGAAGATTTATCTCTATCGAGACTTGTAAGAAGGCCACTTTCCAAAGGTACGGGTTTCAGGGTATGTAATACAACTTGGGAGTCTTGTTAACCATATTTCCATCAGGTAGGGAAGATCTAACATTAAATGTCTTGCATTCCTGGGATAAACTCAAACTTGCTACATCACAGATATTATCATCTCAGAACTGTCTGCTAATATTTTGCTTAGGAATTTTACATCTACATTTATGATGGAATTTTTTTTTTTCGTCACACTATTTGCGCCTTGCTTTGAAAGGCTTGACTCACACAAGATTCCTCTTCTTTGTTTTTTTATCTCTGGATATCTTCGTGGGTAAGACTGGAATTAGATGGTTTCTTGCATTTTAAGTCTCCAGCAAAACAATTTGGGAATGGTATGTTTTTTGTTAGATGTTTTACTATGGATTAAGTTTATTTAATGTCATGGATCAATTCTGGTCTGTTCTTCCTGTTTGTGTCAGTATTGATATTTTCCTATGAATTTATCCACCTCGCGTATGTGATGTTATTTATTGTAGACAATATTTTTTTTGTGTGTTTAATCTAAAAACACCAGCTTCTTGCTTTTTCAATCTTACTTTACCTCCTTTTTCTAATTCTTTAATTTTTGCCCTCGCTTGATTTCCTTCCTGTTATACTCATTGGTTTTACTATTTTTTAACTAATTTAAATTCTATCCTTCACTCCTTCTTCACTTTTAGCCTTTCTTCGTTCCCGAAATAAGTATTTAAGGCTATAAATATCCCTCTGAGTTCTACCATAAATTCATCCTTCAACTTAAATGGTATATAATATTATTTTGTTATTTTTTAGTTTTACATATTTTCTAATATTCATTAAGATTATTTTTGTAACCTGTAAGTTACCTATATCTTTAGTCATGCTTTAATTATATCACATGTGCAAATTATAACAACAGTGTCTATTAGCAGATTCTGTATTTTCAAATTTGCCTACTTGCTAAATCAATACTCAGGGTCCTTTCAAGGTTATTCACGGATGTGCACAGATGGTGAAAAAAATGAGTCACCTGACAAGCACATTTCTAATTAAGGTCGAACAAGGAGCCGCTATGGCTTCTGGTTTCAGCTTTCATATGTTAACAAATGTCTTTTTCATGGTCTACTAAGTGCCAACGGTGTTTGCATTTTGTGCCTTTTGTTGGAGATTTCACTGTTCACAATGGGCCCCAAGCCTGGTGCAGATGCGCTGTGTCCTGAGCCCAGGAGGGCTGGGATGTGCCTTGCGGGCAGGACTCCTGTGATATGCGCGTCCCTCAGGCGCTCAGCATAATCAGATAATAACACATACTAAATACAACAACACATGAAACAAGGTTAAGTGTGGACCAGTTGACAAAAATGTACCCAGAGGTTTGCAGGAACCTGCCCTGCATTTCCCTCAGGAGCAGGGGTTTGAGGTCACTCATTCAGTATCTGTGGAAATCTGCAAAACAGAACGGCCATGGACAATGAGAGACTGGACTCTGAAGTTTCTGAGGCTTACTTTGTGGAGAAACGTGGCCGCTTTTAACAAACCTTCTAGAGGTGCTAGAAAAGAACGTGTGTTGCTTTGACATTGGGTGCAGTTTTCTGTATAAACCATTAATATTAAAATTGCTGTTATATGAATAGCCAATATTCTAATTTTTTGTTTGCTTGATTATTATTAGGAAGTGTAAAAAGTGTAAAAGTACTATGTATTCATTTTCCTAATTGTAGTCATAATTCTGTCATTTTGTATATTTTGATGCTATTTTGTTAGATGCGTAGAAATTTTAAAATCTTCTTTCGGGTTATTTTAGTCTTTTATATTCATCTGAACTCACTTCATCTCAAACAATTTTTTGTTTCCTTTAAAGTTTTCTTTCATGTAATAATTAAAGACAAGCCAGATAATTCCCTGTTACATCTTTTTTTCTATTCTTTACCTTGATTTTTTGGAAAAAGGTAAGTATATTAAATGCATCACTGTAAGCAGTTGTTCTTTTTTTTTTTTTTAAGCTGGGCCAGTAATCTTTCTCTTTTATTTGGACTATTTAGTTAATTTGCATTAATTGTAATTACGATATATTTTGTCTTTAATTGTAATGGTATGTCTAGCATTTTACGTATTTTCATTTTTCCTCAACCTCTCCATTTTTGTCATGGTATTTTGTTCTCCATATACTTTCATGTCAAGCAAATAGTCTTAAATTCACATAAAATTAATTCCTTTGGTTTTGTTTTGTTTTACCAGCCACTGGTAGGTATTCAGTTCACTTTTCTGTTACCTCCTACTGCAGAGAAAGGAATTAAATATATTCCTATATAGAAATATAACAAGGAACACTATCTCCCTCAGGCCACGGACAATCCTCTCTCATTTTTTCCATTATATTCTTCCCTGTCAGCAGAGATCCCTAATATTCCTTTCCTTTTTCCCATAGGTGTGGGAAAATAATACTTTTTAATATTTTATATACTTCTGAAACATATAATATTGGTTTTGCTTGTTTTAATTCATACAAATGTTACTGTTCTAGACATCATCCTCTTTTTTTTCATCCAATGATAATTTTTAAAATGTACTCATATATCACATTCTATTAATATATTGTCTTTTTCTACTGGCTGTAATGTCTGTTTCTTGCTGGTTTACAGGAATTTCACATAATTCTTAAAGTCTAATCAAATTTGGACATTTTAAATATCTTCTGCTCTGTCACACATATGTTAGCTAGATGTCCTTTTTTGAATAAAGTCCTCATAGAAGTTGTGGTAAGGTCTGTCAATTTATCAAGTTGATTATTTCTGGTATAGAGGAATACTATTTATTTCGTAAGTTAATCATCTATCCAGATATTCCTGAATTTTCATTTCTTTTCTCAAATTCTCAAATTTTGTTGGACTTTATAGAAATAATTTTATTATTTGCTAATAGCAAACGGTTCCCTCCTAATCTTCCTATTTACTCCCATTTCTTTAATAAGTGGCCAGGATTTCCGATAGTACTTTGAGATAGCAGAGGATATTCTTATATGTTTCCTGAGTTATGTTAAGCATGGTATTTGTTGAAGATTTTGTTTAAAAAGTAGTTTTTTGTAAGTTCAGGAATTCAAAAACAAATCCAGAAAGAAATTTTTTCAGGGAGTACTCATAAAGAGGTCATCCTATGAAATAATTGGCAATGTCTGTAAGTTCACAAAGAAGTTCTCCTCTAGAGCAGCACCACTTACAATAGCCAAGACCCAGAAGCAACCTAAATGTCCATCCACAGATGAATGGATAAATATATGTGGTACACATATACAGTGAGATACTACTCAACCATAAATTGAAAAAATAATGGCATTTGCAGCAACTTGGATGGACCTACAGATGATCATACAAAGTGAAGTAAGTCAGACAGAAAAAGACAAATGCCATATGATATCACTTATATGTGGAATCTAAAATAAGATACAAATGAACTTTTATGAAACAGAAACAAACTCAGACATAGAAATAAAACTAATGGTTACCAAAAGGGAAAGGGAAGAAGGATAAATTAGGACTTTGGAATTAGCAGATGCAAACTACTATATATAAGATAGATAAACAACAAAGAAAAAAAATTTTTTTAAATGTTAAAAAAAAGTTCTCCTTGAGAAGAGAACCCTCCTACACTGTTGGTGGGAATGTAAACTGGTACAGCCACTATGGAGAACAGTATGGAGGTTCCTTAAAAACGAAAAATGGAACTACCATATGACCCTGCAATCCCACTCCTTGGCATATATCCAGAGAAAACCATGGTCTGAAAGGATACGCACCCCAATGTTCATTGCAGCACTGTTTACAATAGCCAGGACATGGAAGCAACCTAAATGTCCATGAACTGATGAATGGATAAATGGAATATTACTCAGTCATAAAGAAGAATGAAATAATGTCATTTGCAGCAACTTGGATGGACCTAGAGATTGTCATACTGAGTGAAGTCAGACAGAGAAAGAGAAATATCGTATCAACATGATATCCCTTATGTGTGGAATCTAAAAAGAAATGATACAAATGAACTTACAAAACAGAAACAGAATCACAGACTTAGATAACGAACTTATGGTTACCAAGGGGGAAGGATGGGAGGAAGGGATAGTTAGGGAGTTTGGGATTGACATGTACACACTGCTATATTTACAATGGATAACCAACAAGGACCTACTGTATAGCACAGGGAACTCTGCTCAATGTTATGTGGCAGGCTGGATGGGAGGGAGTTGGGGGAGAATGGATACATGTATATATATGGCTGAGTCGCTTTGCTGTGCACCTCAAACCATCACAACATTGTTAATCGGCTATACTCCAATACAAAATAAAAAGTTTTTTTAAAAAGTTTCCTCAAGTCTGTTAACATGAGCCAGAACATCACACCCAGAGCAAGTCCATAAATGCAACAATTCCGGTGTGAAAAGCAGATACTCAATCCTTATAATCCAGAAAGGTTTATTAAAATATCTATTAAATAATGTAAGAGAACACGTATTTTTTCTCTTGTTACTATTATTACTATCATCAACACCATAATAATCACCATCTTGTCTTCACTGAGCTTTGTACAGCTACTGTGCATCAGTTGGTTGAGACGGTGCCCTTTGCCAATTTCCTGCAAAAGTAGGGTTCCATATTCTCCAGTAGGTTGGAAAATAGTATTAGCTTATGGTCAAACATGCAGCATGGTTGACAATTTTTATGAAAAGTGACAAACTTTAGAATATACTCCTGGAGACCACTCTATAGTGAATCAGAAATGAGCTAATGAAAAATCCACAGATATAAATGTTTCCTTATAAAGTCCCCGTTATTCCCTCAGCGACACCTTACTGCATTCCACACTCTACGTAATTTGGACCATGACCACGGAGTGCTAAGAGTGAACCAGACAAGCCTCACTCTGCAACTTCAACATCTGTTGGAAGTCCCTTCTGATAACTATAAGGAGACACTTGCATTTCAATGCATAGTTTGCAGAACCTGGAGTGGAATTAATGAGATATTGTGGAAAAACACAGCCTATACTCCTTCAAACTGCCCTGTCTTCTGACAGTCTGGATGAAGATCTCTATAGTATTTAATAACTAGAATAATGATGACAATGATAATAGCAATAATCTCCCAGACATACTGCTACAAAGGACTGTTCCGTCTCTTGTCCATATGGCTTTAATATGCATGAGAAGAGGTAGAGAAGAAAAGAGAGTTTAATCCTAGTGAGGAAAAGGAAATATTATTTAAATTAACAGGATGTAATGGAGAGTTTTGCACCAAAAAAGTACAACAGGAAGTCTGAGTGGCAGTGTTTAAGCTACTACAATTATTACCAAAAGGCACTGTTCTCATTTAATTAAGAGCCAAGTTTTAAGACAAATGATTTGTAAGTATGGAACATTGGAAATGAAAAGTCATGATTTTGGAAAAGGCTTTTAACTCATGGTTAAGTGAATATTGATCAATGAACTACATTAAATAGGATGAAATCGCTCATTAAAGGTAAGTAAAATTGCTTAATGGTTTTGAAGAATAAGCTTATGAATAGAATATGCTAATAAAGGTAAAAAAAGTAAAAAAACTATAGTTAGGCATGGTTACTAAATATTAATAGTAGGCATATTATAAAAAATAGTAAATTAGAGTATAAAAGAACTATGGTGTGTTTAACGGTAACATCAACAATCTTAAGGACCACATACTAATTTGTAAAAGGAAAAAGTAAAATTGAGAAAAGCTTTATGCTGAAGCAAGGATAGTCTTAACTACCAAAATTCATGTACCAGACAAGTGAATTTATTTACAAAACAGAAATAGATGTAGAAAACAAACTTATGGCTACCAGGGGGAGAAAGTGGGGGAGGGATAAATTGGGAGATTGGGATTGACATATATACACTATTATATATAAAATAGGTAAACAACAAGGACCTACTGTATAGTACAGGGAACTCTACTCAGTACTCTGTAATGACCTATATGGGGAAAGAATCTAAAAAAGAGTGGATATATGTATGTGTATAACTGATTCACTTTTCTGTACACCTGAAACTAACACAACACTGTAAATCAACTGTACTCCAAGAAAAATTTTTTTTAAAAAAAGGCTCCTTTTATTAAACCCCATTTAGAACAATTGATCCATGTACTTAAGTTCAGATAATGGGATTTTGTAAATTCCAGGCAGGCTAGCTCTAAAATTCATCATATTCTGACTTCATTCTGACTCCTCAGACCTCTTAGGAACACGGAACAAGGACAGAAATGAATTTCTGCTCCCCAAGAAAACAGAAAGCAAAAAATAAACGGTCAAGCCCCTAAACAAAACCAATCAAAATCACGTGTGCAGACCCCTATGTTCACTGCAGCTCTATTCACAACAGCCAAGATGTGGAAGCAACCTAAGTGTCCATCAACAGGAATGGATAAAGAAGATATGGTACATATATGCAATTACTCAACAATTAAAAAATGAAATAATGCCATTTGCAGCAACATGGATGGAACTAAAGTTGATCTTACTAAGTGAAGTCAGAAAGACAAAGACAAATATGATATCACTTATATGTGGAATCTAAAATATGACACAAATGAACCTATCCACGAAGCAGAAAGAGACTCACAGACGTAGAGATCAGACTTGTGGTTGCCACGGGGGAGGGGAGGTTGGGGAGGGATGGATTGGAAGTTTGGGATAAGCTGATGCAAACTATTATATATAGAATGGATAAACAACAAGGTCCTACTGTATAGCACAGGGAACTAGATTCAACATCCTGTGACAAACCATAACTGAAAAGAATACAAAAAAGAATGTATATATTTGTATAACTGAATCACTGTGCTGTACAGCAGGAATTAACACAACATTGTAAATCAACTATGCTTCAATAAAAAAAATAAACAAACAAAAAACCAAAATACATGTACCAGAAGAAATAAGTTTGTGCTTTAAATGTTATTATTTTTATAAGAATATTATATATGTATACGGTGTAGTTGATTCGTTTGATTAAGAAACAAATGGTACTGTTAACATATTGAGCAATTAAACAGCATTATTTGCATTTGTTGTAATTTTAAGAAATTAGCTAACTATAAACTACTCCATAGTTCTTAGTTTTTGTTTGTTTTTGTTGTTTGTTAATCCTGGATTTACACATTCTGGAAACAAGATTTCTGAATGAAATCATACACCAGTTATCATCTAAAATAACCTGGGGTTATGGAGTTAAATTTTCTCAAAATGCACGTGCACATATTCTTGGAGGGGGGGTGATAATAATATTCAAGTATAGATCGTAAAATAAATCAAGGCAAATTCAAATTCCTCTGGGAAATAATTATCTAGTTATAAGCTTATTCATCCTTTTGTGTATTTATAAATTAGATGCAACGTTGCTGAAAAAGTCAAACCATATCCATATGGTTTTATTCCTTTAATCCCCAAAAGGAAAAGAAATACAATGACTATATTCTAAGTGTGAATTTCCCATACTACTTGAAATCAAGACAACCAAATTAGATGGTCTCTGGCCAAAATTACACAAACTCTCTCCATTATTATCTTTTCTATAGTATGATCTCCTGGCATAATTTTATGTTTACTCTTCAGTGGCTTTAGTGAAATTTACATTTTTGATAATGGAGTCTGAATTTTTTTGAAATTAAGTTTTTAAGAACAATCGTATGCTAGGAAAATCAACTTAAACGAAACTTTCAGTCAGACGGGAGAACCATGAGTTGGTGTTTTCATTAATTATTCAGAAAATCACAGAGCTGCTCACGCTGATGGAGCGAGCTATCGATTTGACCCAGGTGAGCAGCTGCTGACAAACGCCTGGGAGGCCTCATGGGTCTGGACCTCACAGGATCTGCAGGAACAGGTAAAAGAGCAGTGCTGTTAAGTTCACAAAAATGTAAAATGCTCATGTTTTGGTCTTTTGAGTTAAAGCAATCAGAGTTAAATACATGCCAGGCCACATAGTCAGAAATCTTATGACAGTAAGTACAACCGCCTAATGAACCAGCAAAATTCAGATCTCTGACGCCCCCTCCTCCCTTTCAGAGCTACAAACTAAGCCTGCGAGTGCAGTTGCTCTTTTGTGCATTTGTTCTATTGGGCACCCCCAAAATCAGAAGATGGTTCAGGATATGAATACATTTAAATATCCATAATACTTCCAGGAAGGAAATATCATCACATATATATTTTTTATCATTAAGTCCCAGTGTCACCCTTTCACCTGAAAGACAACTGATCAGCATTATACTCCAATAAATTACATGGTAATAACCAATGATGTACTAACAATTATGTGGTGATTTGTATTTTAAAAGTATTTTTAGAGACTTGAAGTTACAGGTCCAACATGTAAAGAGCTTTAAAGTCATCACTCCTGTCTTATACCAAGAAAAATTGGAAGAAACTGAAAATCACTTACTTTTCTTAGACATTTCAGAGAAGTGAGGTTACAAGACAAACCACCACCCTGAAATCTAGAGAGTAGGGAAAATCCAGAGAGATAAAGCACCTGAAATTTATTTACTTCATGTATGAAGCAATGGAGTTCATACACAGGTAGAAACTTTAAACAGTAATTTTGACTGATGGATGGAGGCTGAGTGTGGACTAGCCTGGGAGTGGGAGGCTCCTGGGGGGTGTAGTCTTAGGAAGGCCCACGCTTTCCTGGGCTTTCCTTCCAAGAACCCAGGGGAATATCACTTTGTGGCTCTGGTAGGAGAAGGAAAAAGTAACCATTTGGAAATGATCCCAGTCCTTCTACCTAAAAGAGACACACTTTCCAGGGAAAAAATACTTTGCCAGAGCCTCATCCCATCTACAGGAAGGGACTCCCCCACTTCCAGGCCCTTTCAACCTTCCTATTTTACTTAAGGAATCAAACAAACTAATGAAAAATTAAATAAATGCCATAACTGACAGGGGATAGGCCCTCAGGGAAATAAACTGAGAACTCTGGGGTTGCAGAAGGGAATACGGGTCGTGGTGGGGGGAGCCTTGATGCCTGGAAGAGGGACAGAACGACTTTGGAGGCACTTTACGAGAAATAAGCCCACTGAAAGACAAGACTTAACAGGAAAATTAGACATTGCCCCTCCCCACACACACATCCCACCAGCACTCTAACATGTCTCCAAGAATAACAGTAAAATAACAAATGAAACAGCTGCCAGATGTGGACTCACCCTGGGGAGAAGTACAAAGCTCTAAAGCCAAAAGGAGAGAACTAAGCAATGGCACCGGAGGAATTTGGACCCTTTGAGGTCTGTAGAAATGATAAACATTAACAGGCAAATCCAAGCCACACCAACATAAACATGCTTGCTAGTGGCTTATTTACCTGTGTACCTACTACCCTCTCCAGATTTCAACCAGAAGTTACAAGGTGTGCAAAGTTAAATAAATTAAGAAGTAACTCATCATGAAAGATGGCAGAGTAGAAGGACGTGCTCTCACTCCCTCTTGCGAGAGCACCGCCACCACAACTAACTGCTGAACAATCATAGAAAGGAAGACACTGGAACTCACCAAAAAAGATACCCCACATCCAAAGACAAAGGAGAAGCCACAATGAGACAGTAGGAGGGGTGCAATCACAACAGAATCAAATCCCATAACTGGTGGGCGGGTGACTCACAGACTGGAGAACACTTATACCACAGAAGTCCACCCACTGGAGTGAAGGTTCTGAGCCCCACATCAGGCTTCCCAACCTGGGGGTCTGGCAATGGGAGGAGGAATTCCTAGAGAATCAGACTTTGAAGGGTAGTGGGATTTGATTGCAGGACTTCAAGAGGACTGGGGGAAACAGAGACTCCACTCCTGGAGGGCACACACAAAGTAGTGTATGCACTGGGACCCAGGGGAAGGAGGAGTGACCCCATAGGAGACTGAACCAGACCTACCTGCTAGTGTTGGAGGGTCTCCTGCAGAGGCAGGGGGTGGCTGTGGCTCACCGTGGGGACAAGGACACTGGCAGAAGTTCTGGGAAGTACTCCTTGGCGTGAGCCCTCCCAGAGTCTGCCATTAGCCTCAACAAAGAGCCCCAGTAGGCTCCAGTGTTGGGTCGCCTCAGGCCACATATCCAACAGGGAGGGAACCCAGCCCCACCAATCAGCAGATAAGCAGATTAACGTTTTACTGAGCTCTGCCCACCAGAACAACAGCCAGCTTTACCCACCACCAGTCCCTCCCATCAGGAAACGTGCACAAGCCTCTTAGATAGCCTCATCCACCAGAGGGCAGACAGCAGAAGCAAGAAGAACTACAATCCTGCAGCCTGTGGAACAAAAACCACATTCACAGAAAGACAGACAAGATGAAAAGGCAGAGGGCTATGTACCAGACGAAGGAACAAGATAAAACCACAGAAAAACAACTAAATGAAGTGGAGATAGGCAACCTTCCAGAGAACGAATTCAGAATAATGATAGTGAAGATGATCCAAGACCTGGAAAAAGAATGGAGGCAAAGATCGAGAAGATGCAAGAAATGTTTAACAAAGACCTAGAAGAATTAAAGAACAAACAAACAGAGATGAACAATACAATAACTGAAATAAAAAATACACTAGAAGGAAGCAATAGCAAAATAACTGAGGCAGAAGACTGGACAAGTGACCTGGAAGGAAGACAAAACGGTGGAATTCAGTGTTGCAGAACAGAATAAAGAAAAAAGAATGAAAAGAAATGAAGACAGCCTAAGAGACCTCTGGGACAACATTAAACAAAACAACATTCGAATTATACAGGTCCCAGAAGGAGAAGAGAGACAGAAAGGATCTGAGAAAATATTTGAAGAGATTATAGTTGAAAACTTTCCTAACATGGGAAAGGAAATAGCCACCCAAGTCCAGGAAGAGCAGAGAATCCAAACAGAATAAACCCAAGAAGAAACATGCCGAGACACATAGTAATCAAACTGGCAAAAATTAAAGACAAAAATTATTGAAAGCAGCAAGGGAAAAATGACAAATAACATACAAGGGAACTCCCATAAAATTAACAGCTGATTTCTCAACAGAAACTCAACAAAGTAGAAGGGAGTGGCATGACATGTTTAAAGTGATGAAAGGAAAGAAGCTACAACCAAGATTACTCTACCCGGCAAGGATCTCATTCAGACTTGATGGAGAAATCAAAAGCTTTACAGACAAGCAAAAGCTAAGAGAATTCAGCACCACCAAACCAGCTCTACAACAAGTGCTAAAAAAACTTCTCTAAGTGGGAAAAACAAGAGAAGAAAAGGACCTACAAAAACAAACCCAAACAATTAAGAAAATGGTAATAGGAACATACATATTGATAATTACCTAATCCATGAATGGATTAAATGCTCCAAACAAAAGACAGGCTCGCTGAATGGATAACAAAAAAAGACCCATATATATGCTGTCTACAAGAGACCTATTTTAGACCTAGGGACACATACAGACTGAAAGTGAGGGGATGGAAAAATTCCATGCAAATGGAAATCAAAAGAAAGTTGGGGTAGCAATACTCATATCAGACAAAATAGACTTTAAAATAAAGAATGTTACAACAGAAAAGGAAGGACACTACATAATGATCAAGGGATCAAGCCAAGAAGAAGATATAATGTACCCAACATAGGAGCACCTCAATACATAAGGCAACTGCTAACAGCTATAAAAGAGGAAATCGACAGTAACACAATAATAGCAGGGGACTTTAACACCTCACTTACACCAATGGACAGATCATCCAAACAGAAAATTAATAAGGAAACATAAGCTTTAAATGACACAACAGACCAGATAGATTTAATTGATATTTATAGGACATTCCATCCAAAAACAGCAGATTACACTTTCTTCTCAACTGCACACAGAACTTTCTCCAGGATAGATCACATCTTGGGTGACAAGTCAAGCCTCAGTAAATTTAAGAAAACTGAAATCATATCAAGCATCTTTTCTGACCACAACGTTATGAGATTAGAAATCAATTACAGGGGGAAAAAACGTAAAAAACACAAACACATGGAGGCTAAACAATACGTTACTAAATAACCAAGAGATCACTGAAGAAACCAAAGAGGAAATAAAAAAATACCTAAAGACAAATTACAACAAAACACGATGACCCAAAACCTACAGGATGCAGCAAAAACAGTTCTAAGATGGAAGTTTATAGCAATACAAGCCTACCTCAAGAAACAAGAAAAATCTCAAATAAACAATCTAACCTTACACCTAAAGGAACCAGAGAAAGAAGAACAAAAAACCTGAAAGTTAGCAGAAGGAAAGAAATCATAAAGATCACAGCAGTAATAAATGAGATAGAAACAAAGAAAACAATAGCAAAGATCAATAAAGCTAAAAGCAGGTTCTTTCAGAAGATAAACAAAATTGATAAACCATTAGCCAGATTCATCAACAAAAAGGAGAGGACGCAAATCAATAAAATTTTAAATGAAAAAGGAGAAGTTACAACAGACACTGCAGAAATACAAAGCATCCTAAGAGACTACTACAAGCAACTCTATGTCAGTAAAATGGACAAGCTGGAAGAAATGGACAAATTCTTAGAAAGGGGTAACCTTCGAACATTGAACCAGGAAGAAATAGAAAATATGAACAGACCAATCACAAGTAATAAAATTGAAACTGTGATTTAAAATCTTCCAACAAACAAAAGTCCAGGATCACATGGTTTCACAGGTGAATTCTATCAAACATTTAGAGAAGAGCTAACACCCATCCTTCTCAAACTCTTCCAAAAAATTGCAGAGGAAGGAACACTCCCAAATTCATTCTATGACGCCACCATCACCCTGACACCAAAACCAGACAAAGATACTGCAAAAAAAGAAAATAACAGACCAATATCGTTCCATAATATAGATTCAAAATTCCTCAACAAAATACTAGCAAACAGAATCCAACAACACATTAAAAGAATCATGCACCATGATCAAGTGGGCTTTATCCCAGGGATGCAAGGATTCTTCAATATACACAAATCCATCAATGTGATACACCATATTAACCAATTATAGAATAAAAAGCCATATGATCATCTCAATAGATGCAGGAAAAGATTTTGAGAAAATTCAACACTTATTTATGATAAAAACTCTGCAGAGTGTGGGCACAGAGGGAAACTACCTCAACATAATAAAGCCATATATGACAAACCCACAGCAAACATCATTCTCAATGGTGAAAAACTGAAAGCATTTCCTCTAAGATCAGGAGCAAGATGAGGATGTCCACTCTCGCCACTATTATTCAACATAGTTTTGGAAGTCCTAGCCACAGCAATCAGAGAAGAAAAAGAAATAAAAGGAATACAAATTGGAAAAGAAGAAGTAAAATTGTCACTGTTGTCAGATGACATGATACCATAGATAGAGAATCCTAAAGATACTACAAGAAAACTACTAGAGCTAATCAATGAATTTGGTAAAGTTGCAGGATACAAAATTAATGCACAGAAATCTCTTGCATTCCTATACACTAATGATGAAAAATCTGAAAGAGAAATTAAGGAAACACTCCCATTTGACATTGTAACAAAAAGAATAATATACCTAGGAATAAACTTACCCAGGGAGACAACAGAAAACTTTAAGACACTGCTGGAAGAAATTAAAGACGATACAAACAGATGGAGAGATATACTATGTTCTTGGATTGGAAGAATCAATATTGTGAAAATGAATATACTACCCAAAGCAATCTAAAGATTCAATGTAATTCCTATCAAATTATCAATGGCATGTTTTACAGAACTAGAAGAAAAAAATCTTAAAATTTGTATGGAGACACAAAAGACCCCGAATAGCCAAAGTGGTCTTGAGGGAAAAAAACGGAGCTGGAGGAATAACTCTTAGAGGAAAACATAGGAAGAACACATAAACCACAGCAAGATCTTTTTTGATCCACCTCCTAGAGTAATGGAAATAAAAACAAAAATAAACAAATGGGGCCTAATGAAACTTAAAAGCTTT
>NC_041222.1:108449644-108452044 GCF_002837175.3 Physeter macrocephalus | reverse complement strand
CAGCCACTATGGAGAACAGTATGGAGGTTCCTTAAAAAACTAAAAATAGAATTACCATATGACCCAGCAATCCCACTACTGGGCATATACCCAGAGAAAACCATAATTCAAAAAGACACATGCACCCCAATGTTCACTGCAGCACTATTTACAATAGCCAGGACATGGAAGCAATCTAAATGCCCATCGGCAGACAAATGGATAAAGAAGATTTGGTACACATGTACAATGGAAAATTACTTAGCCATAAAAAGGAACGAAATTGGGTCATTTGTAGAGACATGGATGGATCTAGAGATTGTCATATAGAGTGAACTAAGTCAGAAAGAGAAAAACAAATATTGTATATTAATGCATATATGTTGAACCTAGAAAAAGAGTACAGATGAACTGGTTTGCAGGGCAGAAATAGAGACACAGATGTAGAGAACAAATGTATGGACACCAAGGGGGAAACGTGGTGGGGGTGGTGGTGTGATGAATTGGGAGATTGGGTTTGACATATATACATATATATGTATAAAATGGATAACTAATAAGAACCTGCTGTATAAAAAATGAATAAAATGAAATCCAAAAATTCAAATAATATAAAATAAAATAGAAACAAAGTTTGTAAAAAAAAAAAGAAGTAACTCATCATTAGAAGTGGTATAACTTGAGTGGATATTGAAATTATCAGAAAGGGAATGTAAAATAACTATGACTAATATATTAAAGGCCGTAATAGAATAGAGGAAACATGTAAGAGCAGATGAGTAATATAAGCATGTAAGCATAGAGATAGAAAATATTAGAAAGAATCAATGGGACATTGTAGAAACTTTTAAAAAATCATAGTAACAGGAATAAAGAATGCCTTCAACAGGTACATCAGTGGACTTGACACAGTCAAGGAAAAAATCTGTGAACTTGAAGACAGGTCACCAGAAACTTCCCAAACTAAAACACGAAGAGAAAAAGAATAAATGCCAAAAAATAAAAACAAAACAAAAAGCCCAGGTCACCCAAGAACCATGGGACAATATCAAAAACTATAACATTTGCTTAGTCAGAAACCAGAAGAAGAAATAAAAAAACAGGGCAGCAATATATATAAAGAAATAATAAGATCTTTTCAGAATTAATGACAGATATCAAACTACAGATTGAAGAATCCAGCAGAATATCAAGCAAAATAAACATACAAAGCAAAATAAAGCAAAACAAAAACAAAAATCCCACAGAAATCACATTCAAACTGCAGAAACTAAAGAATGTTTAAAAAAAAAAAAGCTGGCGTGGGAAGAGCTCATCTATAGAGAAACAAAGATGAGTTTTACAACCAACATCTCATCAGAAACAATGCAAGCAAGAGTGGCACAGTGGTTAAGAATCTGCCTGCCAATGCAGGGGACATGGGTTCGAGCCCTGGTCCGGGAAGATCCCACATGCTGCAGAGCAACTAAGCCTGTGGCCACAACTACTGAGCCGGCACTCTAGAGCCTGCGAGCCACAGCTGAGCCCGCGTGCTGCAACTACTGAAGCCTGCGCGCCTAGAGCTCGTGCTCCGCAACAAGAGAAGCCACTGCAATGAGAAGCCTGTGCACCGCAATGAAGAGTAGCCCCGCACCCTGCACCTAGAGAAAGCCTGTTTGCAGCAATGAAGACCCAATGCAGCCAATAAATAAATAAATAAATAAATAAATTTAAAAAAGAGAAAACTGGGGTGAAATCTTTAAAATAGTTAAAGAAGAAAACAACTGCAAAATTGAACTCTATAAGCAGTGAATTTACTTCAAAACTAAAAGAGAAATACTTTCTCAGACAAATTAAAATGGTTGCAATTATTTCCATCAGCTAGTTGTTTGTTTAAAGCCATAATAGTAACAACGTGTTGGGTGTTTATAGCATGTAGATAAGTAAAATGAATAGATCTAATGTCACAAGAAATAGGAGGGAAGAACTGGGAAAAGTCTGCTGTAAGGTACCTATACTACACATGAAGGGTCACATTTTTTGTGAAAGTAAATTTAGTGTTTACTAAATTTATTTAAACACATATATTGTAAATCCTAGGGCTAAAAAGTCCATAAAAGAAGTATAAATGATATGTCAGAAGATGAAGTGAAACTGAATCATATTAAATGCTAATTAAAGCCAAAGAAAGCAGGAAAAAGAGGGTAAAAAAGAAACAAGGAATAAATGCCGCAAATAGTAAATTTTTAAAGATGATAGATTTTAATCTAACTAAATGAATAATCACTTTAAAAATGAATTGTTAAAATACACTACTTTAAAAAAAGAGATTCTCTATGGGCTTCCCTGGTGGCGCGGTGGTTGCGCGTCCGCCTGCTGATGCAGGGGAACTGGGTTCGCGCCCCGGTCTGGGAGGGTCCCACGTGCCGCGGAGCGGCTGGG
>NC_041222.1:108443617-108449616 GCF_002837175.3 Physeter macrocephalus | reverse complement strand
AAAAAAAATATATATATATATATATATATATATATATATCCAAGAAAAATAGAGCTTCCTCACAGTAATAAAGGGTAGAGCAGCAATGCTAATTCTAGACACATGAGATCAGAGCAACTAAGATTATCAGAGATTAAAAAGTGATATTACATAATGATAAAGGACCAATTCTCAAGATGGTGTAACGATCGTAATCACGTATACACCTAACAAGAAAATATCAAAATACCCGAGGCAAATCTGAGAACTGACAAAGAAACAGACAAGTCTACTATTACACTTGAAGACTTCAGTCTGCCATTATCAGTAACTGACAGATACAGTGGGAAAAAAATTAGTAAAAATACAGATGGCCTAAACGTCACTAACAATCCTCTTAATCTAAATGACATTTGTAAAATATTCCACCCAAAATCCACATTATTCTAAAGTGCACATGGGACTTTACCAAGATAGACCTCATTCGGGGCCATAAAACACACTCCAAGAACTGCAACTGAAGCAACAAAGTCCTGCTGTAGAGCACAGGGTAGTATATTCATTATCCCGTGATAAACCATAATGGAAAAGAATATGAAAAAGAATGTATGTGTATATGTATAACTGAATCACTGTGCTGTACAGCAAAAATTAACACAACATTGTAAATCAACTATACTTCAATAAAATAAATTTAAAGAAAAATAGAAAATGACCTGATAGAGGAGTGGCTGATACACTCTTAAAGGACATGCAGATACTTGTCACATTACAATACATGAATTACTCATAACACATAAGTATTAATATATAATGTGTTAGTTATTATTTTGGGTAATCAGTGTCAGTTTTCTGTGATAACCTTGCATCTTTAGACTAGTAAGAGGTGGAAACTGTGTATGATTAAAACATTTACAGTTGGAAGAAATTAAATTCCTAGTTCGTTTAATATATAGCTTTGCCTCTTCTGGTAGGTACAGGTTTTTAACATTAATAACCATTAATGTTATTGGTATACTTTATGATTTTTTTCAGTCATTAATACAGCATTTGATACAATAAACAGGATCTTATTTTTATCAACAACTCTAGAAGCTAGAAGACAGAATCAGTGCCTTCTACTTCTAAGGGAATACGACAGTGTACCTGTTTGTTTTTTTTTTCTCAGTCATACTATTTACCAATCGTAAAATATTAAAAAAAAACTTTTCTGATATTGAAGTTCTCAAAAAGTCTACCATCCCCACACCTTTTCGAGAAAATAATGAAGGATATATTCAAGACAACCAAGAGATAAGTTAAGGAGAAGGAAGACCTTGGACAGGAGGAGGGGTACAGGGTCACTGGTGAGCCCCTGAGGCTGAGAGGAAAGGTCGGGACAGACAGGGCACATGCAGAGGAAAGTGGCTCCAGAAACGATGTCACTGGTCTGCATCTCCATCAGTTCAGTGGGAAAGTGCAACACCTCTGAACAAATCTGGACCGTTTACTGCTAGTGGGGCTGCGGACAGCATGAGCCCCCAGGTCCTGCAGAGGCGACGAGGGCCAGGCCCGGGGACACGCTATGTCCCGGGTCCCAGGGATCAGAGGGCTGGGCCATCCTGAGACTAAGGAAAGTGGCCCGTGAACCTCCAGGGGAGAAGTCTGCGTCCAGGCTCCCAGGAAAGATTGTTCAAGACGCTGGGAAACACATGGAGAACTGCTTCCTTACAGCCCTGGAAATGCCAGTGGCGTTTTCTTACAATTGTTCGCTCACGAGGAAGAAAAAGAAAGCTATTCAGAAACTTCATGGAGGAGAGTCACGGTTCAAATATCATGTTAACTAAATTTGGCATTCTTTTAAGCAACTGAGACTGTTGGGAAGGTGACCCCTTTGGTCTTGACAAGTGGCACAAGGGTTATAGCATTAAATCGTGGTGATGGCCAGGCATCTACAGCACAGATGACACCACAGCAAACTGATTAGAGACACGACAATATTAAGAGTATTTGTGGATTTTCAACATTTAGAATCACACTGAGGACAAATCACAAAAGACATTTTAAAGAATAGTCTTTAAGTGTAATAAACATAACATTTACAGGTGAAAGAAGTTCAGGTGAAGGGGTGGGGGGTTGCTGGGGAATCCGGATGTCTGGGGGAATCTTCCTGAAGTAGATGGAACACAAGACAATTGTACATTTATTATTTAAAGTTACAAAAATTACTAAGAGAATGACTGTGACAATAGTTGACTGTCACCCCCTGGCAGGTTGCAGTCAGGTTCGGGAAAATGAGCTAAATATTTATCTTCCGATACAGACAGTGTATAATGTCTGTAGTTGATAATCGTCGTTGAAGAAATACATATGTTGGAATAATGGTGGGAACAAATGAAAGACATAAATAGGAAAGTGGTTAGAAGTGGTGACCTCCAACCCATAACGCGGGGTCCTGAGTGCTGGGGCAGCGACACTTTCTCACTCCTACTCCACTTGCCCTTGTTTGTACTTCACTGAGTTCATGAATTATTTTGAAGTGTCAAAAAATCCTGCTATAAAACTGAAATTCTAAAACTTCCAGAAATATTTTAAATTTATTTGCTGTGATTCCAAAAATTAGATTTGTCTGTAGCTATTTTCTCTGGAATTATTAAACACTCTTTGATATGATAATTTATACCTGTTTGGGGTTTTCGGTGGGTTCTGCGATTAAAGTATTTCCTTCATGGTGACTGAACTGTCACCTTTTCAGTAAAGAGTTTCATTAAAAGCTGAGAGTTCTCTCCTTCAGAAAACCTAAGCTAAGAACGAATAAACATAAATATATTTTAAGGCAAATGCAATATAAAATTAGACCAAGTAAGTGCTATCTCCTACCAGATCGCTGGTGAGAATAAACAGAGGGGGAAAAATATAAAAAAACTGAAAAAGACAGTGAATAGAAAATAAAATGATTCCATAGTAAATTTGAGCGCATACTGTAAATTTCCTCCTCATCAGGTGACTTTTGTTCAGAGATAAATCACACTTTTATTATTAGAAATGATTTGGACAAAAATAAATTAAAAATTTTAAACAGATTCTTAGGAAGAAGTATGCAGAGTGTGGGTTCAGAAGACAGAAAGATTATCTAGTAATTATGTAAAGTTGGGAACATCTCTTAACTCTGTGGCCTCAGTCTCCTCATGTGTCCAACTGGTCGACCAATGACACCTACATGTTTTGAGGAAGAAATGAAATAACAGGCAAAGTGCCTTGTACACAGTAGATGTCAGATACATGTTATTTGCATCTGTACTGTACTGTGTACTGTATTCTCTAACCCCATCACACTGGCTGAAATGAATTACATGCTGAGCACAGGAGACGAGCAGGGGTGGAGAATGGAAGAAACATTTACTGAACACCTACTGTATACATCAAGTAACTTGTCTGCCTTATGTCATTTAAACCCCATTAGACTGCAGCTGCTCTTTGTCCAGCCACTACTGGCATTCTAACTGCAGGTCTGTGCTCATTTCTCACGGCTCCCACTACAGAACTTCCCTCCTCGATCCAAGACGCAAGCCCACTGTCTCTTCAAGTCAGAATTCATCCCTCAGCTTCCTGGACCCTGTTCTTGCCTGTTTCTCATTTGAGCCACACTAAGTCCTGCCTACATCCTTCTTCCTCCTCTGAGCACCTCAGGCTTCTCCAGGCCTCTTGCCCTGCTTTCCTCACTGTCTGCACCTTGTGCATCTCCAGCTTTTGCTCCAGCCCAGACCTGCCCTCTCGGATGCATGAACATGGGCGTGTCTACACTCAGATTGGGCCACACACACACCAAAAACAGTGTGTCCCGTACTGAACTTAACGCGGTGCCCACCTAAACTAGATAATTCACAACTTTTCCATCTCGGTCTTATCATCATAATCTTCTCAGGAGTTATCACTGACTCCGGGTTACCTCAGCTTCACTAAATTCAATCAAGTCCTGACCATTTAGCTTCCAACACATTTCTCGATTCATCACCTGCTTATCTCTAATATCTTAGTCACCATCATCTTAAGGCTCAATTATTATGAACCTGCTCCTGCTTCTCCATCCTTGTACCTTTATATTTAACCTTCACACATCCAAAATTAAGTATTTTTTAAACATCTTTATTGGAGTATAATTGTTTTCCAATGTTGTGTTAGTTTCTGCTTTATAACAAAGTGAATCAGTTATATATATACATATGTTCCCATATCTCTTCCCTCTTGGGTCTCCCTCCCCCCCACCCCTCTAGGTGGTCACAAAGCACCGAGCTGATCTCCCTGTGCTATGCGGCTGCTTCCCACTAGCTATCTATTTTACGTTTGCTAGTGTATATATGTCCATGCCACTCTCTCACTTTGTCACAGCTTACCCTTCCCCCTCCCCATATTCTCAAGTCCATCTCTAGTAGGTCTGTGTCTTTATTCCTGTCTTACCCCTAGGTTCTTCATGACCTTTTTTTTTTCTTAGATTCCATATATATGTGTTAGCATATGGTATTTGTTTTCCTCTTTCTGACTTACTTCACCCTGCAAGACAGACTCTAGGTCCATCCACCTCACTACAAATATCTCAATTTCGTTTCTCTTTATGGCTGAGTAACATTCCATTGTATATATATGCCACATCTTCTTTATCCATTCATCCGATGATGGACACTTAGGTTGCTTCCATGTCCTGGCTATTGTAAATACAGCTGCAATGAACATTTTGGTACGTGACTCTTCTTGAATTATGGTTTTCTCAGGGTATATGCTCAGTAGTGGGATTGCTGGGTTGTATGGTAGTTCTATTTTTAGTTATTTAAGGAACCTCCAGACTGATCTCCATAGTGGCTGTATCAAGTTACATTCCCATCAATAGTGCAAGAGGGTTCCCTTTTCTCCCCAGCCTCTCCAGCATTTATGGTTTGCAGATTTTCTGATAGTAGCCATTCTGACCCATGTGATGTGATACCTCAATGTAGTTTTGATTTGCATTTCTCTAATGATGAGTGACATTGAGCATCCTTTCACGTGTTTGTTGGCAATCTGTATATCTTCTTTGAAGAAATGTCTATTTAGGTCTTCTGCCCATTTTTGGATTGGGTTGTTTGTTTTTTTGTTATTGAGCTGCATGAGCTGCTTGTAATTCTTGGAGATTACCCCTTTGTCAGTTGCTTCATTTGAAAATATTTTCTCCCATTCTGAGGGTTGTCTTTTGGGCTTGTTTATTTTTATTTCCATTTCTCTAGGAGATGGGTCAAAAAGGATCTTGCTGTGATTTATGTCATAGGGTGTTCTGCCTCTGTTTTCCTCTTAGAGTCTGATAGTTTTGGCCTTATATTTAGGTCTTTAATCCATTTTGAGTTTATTTTTGTGTGTGGTGTTAGGGAGTGTTCTAATTTCATACTTTTACATGTAGCTGTCCAGTTTTCCCAGCACCACTTATTGAAGAGGCTGTCTTTTCTCCACTGTATATCCTTCCCTCCTTTATCAAAGATAAGGTGACCATATGTGTGTGGGTTTATCTCTGGGCTTTCTATCCTGTTCCATTGATCTATATTTCTGTTTTTGTGCCAGTACCATACTGTCTTGATTATTGTAGCTTTGTAGTACAGTATGAAGTCAGGGAGCCTGATTCCTCCAGCTCCATAACCAAGGGATCACTGAAGAAATCAAAGAGGAAATCAAAAAATACCTAGACACAAATGACAATGGAGACACGACGACCCAAAACCTATGGGATGCAGCAAAAGCAGGTCTAAGAGGGAAGTTTATAGCAATACAATCCTACCTTAAGAAACAGGAAACATCTCAAATAAACAACCTAACCTTGTACCTAAAGCAATTACAGAAAGAAGAACAAAAAACCCCCAAGGTTAGCAGAAGGAAAGAAATCATAAAGATCAGATCAGAAATAAATGAAAAAGAAATAAAGGAAATAATAGCAAAGGTCAATAAAACTAAAAGCTGGTTCTTTGAGAAGATAAACAAAATTGAGAAACCATTAGCCAGACTCATCAAGAAAAAATGGGAGA
>NC_041222.1:108426107-108442787 GCF_002837175.3 Physeter macrocephalus | reverse complement strand
AAAATTAATTCACAGAAATCTCTGGCATTCCTATACACTAATGATGAAAAATCTGAAAGTGAAATTAAGAAAACATTCCCATTTACCATTGCAACAAAAAGAATAAAATATCTAGGCATAAACCTACCTAAGGAGACAAAAGACCTGTATGCAGAAAATTATAAGACACTGATGAAAGAAATTAAAGATGATACAAATAGATGGAGAGATATACCATGTTCTTGGATTGGAAGAATCAATATTGTGAAAATGACTCTACTACCCAAAGCAATCTACAGATTCAATGCAATCCCTATCAAACTACCACTAGCATTTTTCACAGAACTAGAACAAAAAATTTCACAATTTGTATGGAAACACAAAAGACCCCGAATAGCCAAAGCAATCTTGAGAACAAAATTAAGTATTTAAAAATCCAAATATGACTTCTCTGCCTGCTGAATCCCCTGAAAATCTCTGTGGACTGGTTTGTTCAAATATTTATTCAAATATTATTTGTTTGTTATATATCATTATTCTTGGGCTTTCAAATATGATTTCCAAATAAAGAAATGAAAGTAACAGTGAAAAGATAAACTCTAATAAAAAACTATGAAGACATCCAAGAGATGCCTTTAAAATTAGTCTTTGAGGTATACAGAGTAATGAAATGTAATTTTACTTTTGTAAGCAGTTTAAAATGAAGAAAAAGCACAGCATAGTTTACATTCTCTAACCTGTAAACAGAAACATCAATCCCACTTATAGGCAGATTTTTTTCAATAAATATATTGAAAACATTTTTGGAGATTTATGACAATTTGGAAAAAAAATTGCAGATGAACCACGTAGCCTAGAAATATCGAAAGAAATAAGAAAAAGTTAGGTACGTCATGAATACATAAAATACATGTAGATACTAGTCTCTTTTGTCATTTACCACCATAAAATATGCACAAATTTATTACGTAAAATTAAAATTTATCAACACTTACGTACACAATTACAGATCGTACAGGGCACCATTCACAGTTGAGAAATATAGACAAACATAAAGATGTACTATTCAATCATCACCACACACAGTTAACTGTGGCACATGTTGTCCTGCTGTAATAATTTTGTAGCAGCCCTGCTGCTACTGCGCTGAGCTCACGTGTGGTGAGGAACCACTTAAAATGCTCTGAGATGCTCATCATCTCTGTCTGAGCCGTTCCCCTCCCCAGGAAATTGCGAATCCAGTAAAAAGTGATCTCTTGAAGTTCCTGCGTGATTTTCATCGTGTCTAGTCCAAAACTGTAAACCCTGAATAATGCCATGGGACCCAGGAGGTGCCACTGGTGATGCTGGCCGTGCTCCCAAGAAGCAGAGAAAGTCAGGACATGACGAGAAAAGGCTGGATTGTTTGATGTGCTCTGTAGATTGATGCCCGCAGCTGTGGTTGCTGCCATTTCAAGATGAATGAACCTAGCATAAGGACCATCGTAAAAAAAAGAAAAGGAAATTCGCGAAGCTTTCACTGCAGCAACTCCAGCACATGCAAAAATCTTGCACTTCTTGTGAAATATTCTTTTATTTCCAATTAAAAATGCAGCTTTTTTTGTGGGTGCTGTAAGAAAGGCTTACCTAGAGACTATAATATTATTGAAGAAAAAGCAAAGTCATTAAATGACAGCTTAAAGTAAAAGGAAGGTGAAGGAGCTAAAGCTGGAGAACTGAAGGTCAGCAAAGGATGGGGTGAGAACTGTAGAAAGAGGTTTGGCTTAAAAAATGTCAAGATAACAAGAGAAGCAGCTTCTGCCAACCAAGAAGCAGCAGATGAGTACACAGAAGCCGTTAAGAAAACCACTGGGAGGGCTTCCCTGATGGCGCAGTAGATAAGAATCCACCTGCCAATGCAGGGGACATGGGTTCGAACCCTGGTCTGGGAAGATCCCGCATGCCACGGAGCAACTAAGCCCATGCGCCACGAACTTTCCTCAACATAATAAAGGCCATATATGACAAACCCACAGCCAACATCGTCCTCAATGGTGAAAAACTGAAACCATTTCCACTAAGATCAGGAACAAGACAAGGTTGCCCACTATCAAACTATATTATTCAACATAGATTTGGAAGTTTTAGCCACAGCAATAAGAGAAGAAAAAGAAATAAAAGGAATCCAAATCGGAAAAGAAGAAGTAAAGTTGTCACTGTTTACAGATGACATGATACTCTACCATAGAGAATCCTAAAGATGCTACCAGAAAACTACTAGAGCTAATCAATCACAAATCATTCCCATTTACCATTGCAGCAAAAAGAATAAAATATCTAGGCATAAACCTACCTAAGGAGACAAAAGACCTGTATGCAGAAAATTATAAGACACTGATGAAAGAAATTAAAGATGATACAAATAGATGGAGAGATATACCATGTTCTTGGATTGGAAGAATCAATATTGTGAAAATGACTCTACTACCCAAAGCAATCTACAGATTCAATGCAATCCCTATCAAACTACCACTGGCATTTTTCACAGAACTAGAAAAAAATTTTCACAGTTTGTATGGAAACACAAAAGACCGCGAATAGCAAAAGCAATCTTGAGAACGAAAAATGGAGCTGGAGGAATCAGGCTCCCTGACTTCAGACTATACTACAAAGCTACAGTAATCAAGACAGTATGGTACTGGCACAAAAACAGAAATATAGATCAATGGAACAGGACAGAAAGCCCAGAGATAAACCCAACTATGAAGACATCCAAGAGATGCCTTTAAAATTAGTCTTTGAGGTATACAGAGTAATGAAATGTAATTTTACTTTTGTAAGCAGTTTAAAATGAAGAAAAAGCACAGCATAGTTTACATTCTCTAACCTGTAAACAGAAACATCAATCCCACTTATAGGCAGATTTTTTTCAATAAATATATTGAAAACATTTTTGGAGATTTATGACAATTTGGAAAAAAAATTGCAGATGAACCACGTAGCCTAGAAATATCGAAAGAAATAAGAAAAAGTTAGGTACGTCATGAATACATAAAATACATGTAGATACTAGTCTCTTTTGTCATTTACCACCATAAAATATGCACAAATTTATTACGTAAAATTAAAATTTATCAACACTTACGTACACAATTACAGATCGTACAGGGCACCATTCACAGTTGAGAAATATAGACAAACATAAAGATGTACTATTCAATCATCACCACACACAGTTAACTGTGGCACATGTTGTCCTGCTGTAATAATTTTGTAGCAGCCCTGCTGCTACTGCGCTGAGCTCACGTGTGGTGAGGAACCACTTAAAATGCTCTGAGATGCTCATCATCTCTGTCTGAGCCGTTCCCCTCCCCAGGAAATTGCGAATCCAGTAAAAAGTGATCTCTTGAAGTTCCTGCGTGATTTTCATCGTGTCTAGTCCAAAACTGTAAACCCTGAATAATGCCATGGGACCCAGGAGGTGCCACTGGTGATGCTGGCCGTGCTCCCAAGAAGCAGAGAAAGTCAGGACATGACGAGAAAAGGCTGGATTGTTTGATGTGCTCTGTAGATTGATGCCCGCAGCTGTGGTTGCTGCCATTTCAAGATGAATGAACCTAGCATAAGGACCATCGTAAAAAAAAGAAAAGGAAATTCGCGAAGCTTTCACTGCAGCAACTCCAGCACATGCAAAAATCTTGCACTTCTTGTGAAATATTCTTTTATTTCCAATTAAAAATGCAGCTTTTTTTGTGGGTGCTGTAAGAAAGGCTTACCTAGAGACTATAATATTATTGAAGAAAAAGCAAAGTCATTAAATGACAGCTTAAAGTAAAAGGAAGGTGAAGGAGCTAAAGCTGGAGAACTGAAGGTCAGCAAAGGATGGGGTGAGAACTGTAGAAAGAGGTTTGGCTTAAAAAATGTCAAGATAACAAGAGAAGCAGCTTCTGCCAACCAAGAAGCAGCAGATGAGTACACAGAAGCCGTTAAGAAAACCACTGGGAGGGCTTCCCTGATGGCGCAGTAGATAAGAATCCACCTGCCAATGCAGGGGACATGGGTTCGAACCCTGGTCTGGGAAGATCCCGCATGCCACGGAGCAACTAAGCCCATGCGCCACAGCTACTGAGCCTGCGCTCTAGAGCCCGCGAGCCACAAGTACTGAGCTTGCACTCTAGAGCCAGCGAGCCACAACTACTGAAGCCCGTGTGCCTAAAGCCCACGCTCTGCAACAAGAGAAGCCACCACAATGAGAAGCCTGCTCCCGACAATGAAGAGTAGCCCCCGCTCGCCGCAACTAGAGAAAGCCCATGCACAGCCACAAAGACCCAAACACAGCCAAAAATAAATAAATAAATAAACAAATTTTTTTTAAAAAAGAAAGAAAACCACTGGGAGCCACGACCTGGAAACAACCTAAATGTCCATTGACAGAGGAATGGATAAAGAAGATATGGTACATATATACAATGGAATATTACTCAACAATAAAAAAGAATTAAATAATGCCATTTGCAGCAACATGGATGGACCTAGAGATTATCATAGTAAGTGAAGTAATTCAGACAGAGAAAGACAAATACCATATGATATCACTTATACGTGGAATCTAATTTTTTAAAAATGATACAAATGAACTTATTTACAAAACAGAAACAGCCTCACAAATTTCAAAAACAAACTTGGTTACCACAGGGGAAATGTTGGGGGGAGGGATAAATTAGGAGCATAGGACTAACATATACACATTACTATATATAAAACAGATAATCAACAAGGACCTACTGTATAGCACAGGGAACTCTACTCGGTCCTTTGTAATGACCTGTATGGGGAAAGAATCTAAAAAAGAGTCGATATATGTATACGTGTAACTGAATCACTTTGCTGTACACCTGAAACTAACACAATGTAAACCAAGTATACTGCAACAAAATTTTTTTAAAAAGAAAAAAGAAAACCATTGGGGAGAAAGGACATCTGTCTAAACAGATTTTTTATGCAGAAGAAAGTGCCCTATTCTGGGGAAAAATGCCACAAAGGACATTTACTAATATGGAAGAGAATCGAGCACCAAGATTTAAGGTAGAAAAGGATAGGCTAACTACTGTTTTGTGCAAATGCAACTGGCTTTAGGATCAGAACTGACCTACCCAGGACTTCCCTGGTGGTCCAGTGGTTAGGAGTTCACCTTCCAATGCAGGGAGTGCGGGTTTGATCCCTGGTCAGGGAGCTAAGATCCCACATGCCTCGAAGCCAAAAAACCAAAACATAAAACAGAAGCAATATTGTAAAACATTCAATAGAGACTTTAAAAATGGTCCACATCAAAAAAAAAAAAAAAAAAAAAAACAAACAACTGCCCTTACCTATGAAGCTGCTGACCCCTGAGCTGCCCATCTGTTGGTTGTACAACAAGAAGGCCTTGACAGCAAGAACCCTTTCTCTGTGTTGGTCCCATCCATGCTTTGTCCGTTATGTCAGGAAGCACCTTGTCAGGAAGGGACTGCCTTTTAAAGTTCTTTTGATATTAGACAATGCCCCTTGCTACCTGGAACCCCATGAGTTCAACACCAAAGGCGTCGAAGTGGTCTGCCTGCCCCAAACACAATGTCTCTATTCAGCCTCTAGGTCAGAGGGTCCTAAGGACCTTTAAGGCTCATTACACATGACACTCTACAGAAAGGATTGTTCATGCTGCAGAAGAGAACACCGACAGAGAGAACATCATGAGAGTCTGGAAGGATCACACCGTTGAAGATGCCATCATTGTTACACAAAAAGCCACGAACACCATCAAGACCCAAACAATAAATTCCTGCTGGAGAAAACTGTGTCCAGATGCTGTGCGAGATTTCACAGGATTTAGGACAGAGCCAATCAAAGAAATCATGACAGAGATGCTGGGTGTGGCAAAAGAGGTGAAGGACGAGAAGGGTTTCAAGATGTGGATCTTGGAGAAATTCAAGAGCTAACTGACACCCCATCCAGGGAATTTATAGAGGGTAACTTCATGGAGATGAGGGCTTCCAAATCAGGCCCATGATGCGGAAGAAGACGCAGAGGAAGTGGTGCCGGAAGCAAAGAGACATCAGATTAGTCAAGACTGCTTCTGACTTCTTTCACGACGTGGACCCTTCTATGGTCCGGGCGCTGGAACCAATGCTGACAGTGGCAGAAGGACTGGTACCATGTAGGAATGGTTTTAGAGAAATTGAAAAGCAAAAAGATCAGGCAGAAATTACAGCATATTTCCGTACAATTACACAGAGTATGCCTGCCTCTGTCACCTGAGACACCGGGACGCACCTCTGCCGCCCCCGAGACAGCGGGACCAACTCCTCCTCTCCCACCTCCTCAGCCTGCTCAGCGTGAAGGAGAATGAAGACCTTTATGATGACCACCTCCACTTAACGAATAGGAAATAATCATCATGTCATACAGTTACTAAGTTTATCTGTTGTGTATGTGTGTCTGTGTGAAAATCTAACAACCGTGTGCGACGCCTTTGTGTCATCACCATCATTGCCTAAGAATTCATTGTGTAGACCACTGTGTGTAGGACTTGTATTGAAGTGGACAGCCTATCTTACATGAGCATAAGGTGATAATTAATACAAAATTAATAATGTGTTAGTTTTCTTCCTGTTTTGTAACTTTGCTTTCAAAGAATTACACTACCATACAGTATGCCTCTCTCTCCTGCAACTGGGGAAACTGTGTACCACTCTGTCATCATAGGTAAGTGGTTTTTTAAAAAATGCAAAAATGTTTCTAATACTGCATTATGAATATGAGTCTAATACTTTATGCCATAAAATTTTATATTGATCCATCCATTCATTAGTATATAGACTAGGCTACCGTGAAGCAATTGTATTGATTGCATTAGGCTACCATAAAGAATCATATTGCTGCTTCTTCATTAGCAGTGCATGAATCATTAAACCTGTAAATAAATATGAATTTCCTTTTCACATCATCTTTTCATCTTTGATGTGTAGGGTTAGTAATACATATGACATCTACAGTGTTTTTTATCATATAAGACAATATCTATGCACGTATTGGCAGATGGACCATCCATGTTGTAAACAGATGACATAAACTTATGGTATCAGTAAATACAGTGCAGCAATGTAAACGAATTTTCTCTTCCTTATGATTTTCTTAATAACATTTTCTTTTCCCTAGCTTACTTTATTGTAAGAATACAGTTTATAATATATACAACGTAAAAATGTGTTAATTGTTTATGTTATCGTTAAGGCTTCTAGTTAACTATTAGTAGTTAATTTGTGGGTGGGGGCCAAAAGTTCTACATGGATTCTTGACTTTGTGGGAGGTCAATGGCCCTAACCCCCAAATTGCTCAAGGGTCAACTGTGCAGTGTCTAAGTTCGACTAAATTACTTGTTCCAAATACATTTCACAGAAAAAGAATATATTCTCATTTTTTTGCTATGAATTCAATCTGACTTCATGCTTTCTTTCTTTTACAAAGTACAGATGCAATCCATTTTTTCCTATATTCTGAAATATAAATCAACAATTTTTTATGAGAGTATATTTATACTTCATTGACTTTGCTTTCCTTTTTTTGAGACTTAAATTTATCATCAGAATCTTGGGAACTCATTGAGAGTTTTGAGAAATCTGGTAAGCTACATAAAGAAACTGTAATTTAATCTCTGAAATATTATTCGCAAACACTGGTCAGTGTGTGGTGCTAAAGTTCAGATACATTTTTTTGATTCCTTTATTTACAAAAGAATTTCACAGAATACCTTCTAAATACAGATCAACTGGCCTCACTTCTACATTTAGAAAGAGTAATAATTCAGTATCAGAAATAGAAAAGCAAACGCCTTATTATATAACATTACCTTTAATGTTGATGGAAGGATAGACACTTTGTAGTGTGAGGTAGGTAATACCCTTTTAGTAAGTGTTGTGTGGAATGGGGAAAGTGGGCATGTGTATTACTGGAAATAACATGTGATTTTGTACTCTTATTTGTGGTCATGTAATTATTTAATCCTTGTTCTAAACTTGAATGACATGCAGTTTCTGTGTTAAGACTGACATCTCTATAAAGGTTTGAGTGCGGAGACAGTTTGGCTAACAGCTTCCCTCTCTCCGTCCAGTGTAACTGTATTAGTTCTTTCAAGAAATGTACACATTTCACCACATAAATCTCAGGGAAAGGATCCACTGATATCAAACTCTTAAGGAATCGCAATATATCCCATTTTAAACCCAGAAATGTTTAGTTTCTAGGTCCACCTTTGGATTGTTTTTGGGTCGAAGTCCAGTAAATGCTGGCAGCCCCATGGCGGTGCAGTCAATCCTGACCTACTGCGCTCACGCCAAACCTGCTAACACAGTGATGATCACCCCTGCTTTTAGAAAGTGCTTATGTTGCATATTGTAAAGAACGATTTTCAGAGAACACAGATCATATGCTGGAACGGAGTTAAACAAGGCCTTAGTATAAATAGTCCTTTGGTATTGCAAGAATTAATGCAGGGCTTCCCCACTTTTATATCTCATAACATACAACTGCATAAACTCAAAATACAAAATTTCTAACTAGAATTTATAGGGAAGATAGAAATAAATCCCACAATAATTTCATGTAGAAAATAAAATATTTGTGTAGAATTGGAAATCGATAGAGATCAATTTCAAGAGCAACACACACACACACACACACACACACACACAAATAGTTTTTCAGAGAAGAGTCACAACATCTGCACATTTAAAACCATCCCTTTCCTGGATATTCTCTATTTTTGAACAAATATTAATTTTAACCCAGGAATGTCTTTCAAATGTTCCAAAAGAATAACTTCATTTTTAATCATAAATCATCATGCAACACTTTCCAATAATTTTATTTATCTTTATTTCTGTGGATCTAGTAAAACGAAATTATGGAAGAACTTATCATTTATGAAAATTACATTTTATAGAGAAGTATGCATGTTCCAAGAGTATATTAATATGCTGATATTAAACTGTTTCTTAATGAAAATTCATGTCATCACACAGGAGATATTCTTTAAAAGTCCAATCTAGAAATGAAACATTAAAAGTAAATTTTTGTCCATTAGAGAAAGGCATAGATAAGTGCTTACTCAATGCTATTTTTTAAGATAAATAAAATGTATAATCAAAACTCAATAATTTAATAAATTATTTTTCTTAATAGGGCTCTACAGAACTCAGAGCATGAAATAAATAGAGAAAAAATGATGGTGTCAGGTCACAGGAGAACCCATGCCTGTATCTTGTCTTATTGTGGATAAATTTCTCAGGCTTTCTGGTTTAGCAAATCACAGCTCCCCACATCCGTCTAAAGATTTCATCCAGTCTTTGATGGGGTCTCATCTGTTAAGAGAACTACCTTTTGTTTGTGTTGCTGAATGTCTCTGAGCCCACATCAAACCTTCCTGGACACCAACGACCTGAAACACGAGGGACTCAGAACTCACGCTCCCCCTGGTCTGAAGCAGGTCCCAGGAGGGCGAGGCTGAGCCCCTGGCCTTGGTGCTGAACCCACCGCGACAGACCCTCAAGGCCCAGGGTTTGAAAAGTGTCTTTCAGTCACTCTCTGCTACAAAGTGAGAGAGTGGCATGGACATATATGCACTCCCAAACGTAAAATAGCTAGCTAGTGGGAAGCAGCCGCATAGCACAGGGAGATCAGCTCGGTGCTTTGTGACCACCTAGAGGGGTGGGATAGGCAGGGTGGGAGGGAGACGCAAGAGGGAGGGGATATGGGATATATGTATACGTATAGCTGATTCACTTTGTTACAAAGTAGAAACTAACACAACATTGTAAAGCAGTTATACTCCAATAAACATGTTTTAAAAAAAAAGATGCAAAAGGAGCGAAACACACACACAAAAATTAAAATTATTATCTTAAATGTTACTTAACAAGTAAAGACCAATATAAATGGCATGACTGAACTTCAAAAGTTTTATCTCTAATAAAATATTGATCATGGGACTGTAACATGGAATATCAGGTATAGAATGTTTAAGACAATAACGGCTTATACTAAATCCACTTCACATCCACAAAGTTGCTTTCCTATCTGTATATCCATTATTCATATTTGTCAGGAAAAAGGCAAAAAAAAATTCTCTGCATTAAGGACCCACGATAGTAGTTGTTAAATTACAAGATTCAGATGGCTATAAAAATATGATAAACGTTGATGATGATGTTTATGAAACAGTCTTTGTCTCAAAGAAACACCTGGCCCCAGCATTTCCTCCTTCATCTACAGCTGTGAAGAACTGAAACCAGCAGCCATGGAGATTTTTTTGAAAGGCATAAACAATACCTCAAATATAAAAATGCCATGTAAACCACAATATATAACCTATGGAATTCAATTTATATGCTGTAACCTGTGTCGGGTTAAATGTACTTCATTACTTTATTACACATCAAACCAATAAAAATAAAGATTTAAGAACTCTAAATGAAAGGAAGTTTAACTTATAAAATTCTTCAGCAGGAAATTTTATACACACACAGGCATACATATACATACACATACACACGCTCTACTTGGGGTAGACACCTTTATTTAAAAAGGTTAGTATTAATTGATTTACCAGTTTCATTTTGACCAAACTAATTTATCAGTTACTATGTTACTACTGATCAGTTGTTGGCTTCAAATGAAAAAAAGAGATGTAAAACACACATTTTAGGCAGAAATATTCACAGGAGGCATCACTGTAGTTTTCTTATATGTAGAAATAAGCATCGAGCTGTTACTGTTGAAATAACAGAAATCTACAGAAAGACATTACTTGCTATAATAATTGAGGCTAAAGGAAAAAAAATTCACTTACAGTATAATTATAAAAGTTCAGTGCATGTATAGAAGTAAATTTAATTGTGTATTCAATGACTTAACATTCACTGCAAGATATTTTAATAGAGGAAACAAATGTAAAAGTATAAATAAATTTTCATCACCTACCTCTCTTCATATTCCTGCTTGAGCCCATGGACGTATCTGAAGGACACGGGCAATGCCCTTCACACTTGACTGAGATCTGTCTTCCTAAGATGCAAGTCTGGTATTCTAGTTTGCACTGTATAAAAAGAGAAAAAAATAGTAATTCAATACATTTAGTTATATCAACCGGAAGTCAAGAACATGACAACAGGACACCTGCAGTTCTATGACACCTGCTATAGGACAGAGGTGAATGGGACAGAGCAGAGCGCGTTACACCTGAATCCTCATCCTGTGATGCCATTCCCAGTGCGGTGTCTGGGCCAGCTTCTGAAACATTCTCAGCCTCAAGTCCTCATATAAATAATGGGGAAGATAATATCTAATCTAGTGGAATCTAAAAGAGTGATACAAATGAACTTATTTACAAAACAGAAATAGATCCACAGACTTAAAAAACAAACTTGTGGTTATCAAAGGGGAAAGGGAGGGGAGGGATAAATTAGGAGTTTGGAACTGACATATACACACTACTTTATATAAAATAGATAATCCACAAGGACCTACTGTACAGCCCAGGAAACTCTACTCAATATTGTGTAATAACCTATGTGGGAAAAGAATCCGAAAAAGAATACACATATGTATATATGTATAACTGATACACTTTGCTGTACACCTGAAACTAACACAACATTGTAAATCAACTACACTCCAGTAAAAAATCTAATCCACAGAACTTTAAGAATCAAATGGTAGTAGCTACCATAAATCAGGCTCTCAGCAAATGTGAATAAAACCTGAATGAAATTAAAGGCAAACGATTGACATTGTTATGGCACATTAGGACATTTTTTTAGTTTACTTTTGTTTTAATTTTCTTTGTAAACATTGCTCTTTATAGAATTTTAAGCCTGAGTAATTTAAATAATTCTTAAGATAATATTTTATAACTGTATATTTGACATGATTTTAAAAACTGCGAACCTACTCCATCATTTAAGAGGCAATAATTATCTTCTGCCTCTAAAAAATATAGAACTTGCTAATTCTGAAGTAATGTGATTTCTTTCCTGGCTGTGTCCATAATTTACTCAGTGCAAATGATTTTAAAATTAAATAGGGCAGACTTTCTGGCTCCAACTGACAAATGTACCAGTGACTAATTTAATTCAGCTTCAGCTGATATCAGGAAGCATGGAATATACCCAATGACTAATCAGATTATTCACATATATGTAACATTTTTTTCCTTGCCAAATAACTCTCTAATGGACAGGCAAAATTCTTAACTAGGCCTGTTACAAAAGATAAAAAACTATTACACTTGGAATATATTTGTAGTGGCTTAGTGGGCCTTTTTGGAGGAATAAACTCTTTCAAAGGTATCATTATTTTTCATTATTCAATCTTTCAAGAATCCAAGAAAAATGACCTTGTCATATAAAATCGCAATGAATTTTAAATGTAATTTAAAATGCCCAATAGTAATCAAATGTAGAAATAAAGAGATTATGAGTGTTTTAATAAAAGACAATTTATATGAAACCTTGAGACTTCAAATTTAATATTCTTTACTGTAACTACTTTTAATTTAATATTTCAGAAACCTGGATTGGTCATAAGATAATGACACAATTTAAGAAAAGTTCAAGAGCAATTGTAAGTGGCGTATGAAGAGACAAAGCCAAAAGTCAATATTAATTACAGCTAATGTGGAATTTTGCAATTTGAAAATGTTAGGTCCTCTCAAAGATGTTACACCATACTCATTTACATTTTAAATGTAGTTTATTTTAGCAGTGATTTTTTAAATAAAAAATGAATGTCTGAAAAATACCTGAATAAACAACAAAAATAGCACAATCTTTATACAAAGTTGATTTAATTTTCATCAAAAAAGTTTGACCTCTTAGCTAATTTTCTTGGATATGTTACAATTTAAAAATTTCACAGCTGTGTTTAAAACTTGCATGATATGATGAAGTTGTAGCTTTGTAAAGAATTCTTTATAAAGAATTACTTCGTAAATGAAACAATTTCTCTTTCAGAATGATTCTATGGAACACTTCTTTTCTGTATGCATGTCTGTAAAGAGCAACAGAATCAGATGCCTAGCAAATACACCCTATGTGTATAGTTATATGAATCTAGCTTCCTGTCATCAGAAAACCACTTATGTTTTTAACTTATGAATTGATTTTGAAAAAAATCTTCATGAAGAACTTTATTCAAAGAACATACAGATACTAAAAGTACTATGGAAAAATATTTTTTAGCTACACCCACTGATTGCATTTCTAATTAATAATATTCAATATACTTAATTATCACAAAGCTGAAATATTTATAACAGTAGAAGTGAACTAAAATATCACATAAAAGACATGCTCATTAGTCTGTAATTACCCCAAAATGCAAATACTGTAGAGAAAGACATGATTAATGCATTCCTGATTACCTAAGACCTTTAGTCTTGAGAACACTTGAGTTACCAGTGATCCTGAGAAGTGAGACTGCAGGATGGTTTTTCTAATGTCAAAACTGACAACTGTCAGGGAAAATAAGTTATTTGTTTAAAAGCAGGATCAAAGAAGAAGATGTGATCTTTCCACCCGCAGAAAAGGACTCCGGCCAGGAGACCCTGGGACTGGCCACTGGTAAGGTTTGCAAGATGACATAACCCCCCATGGTCAGGGACATGGCTTAGACCAGAGGTTCTCGGCCAGGGGCTGACTCTGCTCCCTGGGGACATCTGGGGACAGTTTTGGTGTGACCATGGGGCGGGGAGCTGGGGGATACTGCTGCATTACTAGCGAGAGGCCAGAAGCTCTACTGAATACCTCGCAGCACACTGGTCAGCCCCTCCAGATTAAAGCGCTACCTGGCCTCGCATGTCAGTAGAGCCGAGGCTAAGGAGCCCAGTTAGGGGTGCTGGTATCCCAAAAGACATCAGATGGATTAACTCAACTCTCAAGGCCTCATCCACACTTCCTTAGGGTGTTTTTTCTTGAGCATTCACTAAAGTAACACACACAAAATAAAAACAATGGTATAAACAAACTACCAGCTAGGGACATCTGGGGACAGTTTTGGTGTGACCATGGGGCGGGGAGCTGGGGGATACTGCCGCATTACTAGCGAGAGGCCAGAAGCTCTACTGAACACCTCGCAGCACACTGGTCAGCCCCTCCAGATTAAAGCGCTACCTGGCCTCGCATGTCAGTAGAGCCGAGGCTAAGGAGCCCAGTTAGGGGTGCTGGTATCCCAAAAGACATCAGATGGATTAACTCAACTCTCAAGGCCTCATCCACACTTCCTTAGGGTGTTTTTTCTTGAGCATTCACTAAAGTAACACACACAAAATAAAAACAATGGTATAAACAAACTACCAGCTACAAGTACTTTATTTTTATAATTTTTTTTGGTAAATTTATTAATTTTATTTATTTACGTTTGGCTGTGTTGGGTCTTTGTTGCTGTGTGGGGGCTTTTCTCTAGTTGTGGCGAGCAGGGGCTACTCTTTGTTGTGGTGCACGGGATTCTCATTGCGTTGGCTTCTCTTGTTGCAGAGCATGGGCTCTAGGCACATGGGCTTCAGTAGTTGCGGCGCATGGGCTTCAGTAGTTGTGGCACACGGGCTCAGTAGTTGTGGCACGCAGGCTCTAGAGAGCAGGCTCGGTAGTTGTGGCGCACGGGCTTAGCTGCTCTGCAGCATGTGGGATCTTCTCAGACCAGGGCTTGAACCTGTGTCCCCTGCATTGGCAGGTGGATTCTTAACCACTGTGCCACCAGGGAAGCCCTACAAGTACTTTAATTTCCCAGAAAACCCAGAAAATACAAAGTAGCTAAGACAACAACATACAGTTTACCAACAGCAACGTTCACGAGGCATCCCTGAGTGTGAAGCTCTGGGATTTGATGCATTACTGTTTTGATCATTGAGTAAGACAGGCATACTTTTAAAAATAAATTTTACAAGTCAAACTTAGCTTCTGCATCTGATCAGAAATATCAATACATGGCTCAAATGGGATTCAAGCACTCTTTTATAGTGTTTCTAATGTAGAACAAGAATGTAGTTAGCAGTAGGTAAAACAGCAACAATGTTCTGTTTGGTATTGTAGTGATAAACAAATTTCTTCAAGTGAAAATAAACTGAGGAACACGGGATGCTATGTATCACTTTTTAGCCTCCGTTTTACTTGGGCTGGACTGGCTAACACACCACATCATCTCTCTTTCATACCTTAGAGGCCCAGCATCTCAGACATGCCCTGCGCTTTCACAGGTGGCTTTCCTCACGTCAGCATGGCGCCCCCTTCCCGAGCACAGCCTCCACCTGGGTTTCCTGGTCCCTGCTCTGTGTGGCCCAGCCCAGCCCAAGGCAGCCGAGGAGGGGGTAAAACCCCGACCCCTTCCTTCAGCTGGGATTTACCATCTGCACGCACACCCTCATTTCTCTTTTTGGAACACCCTACATTTCGTTAAGGAGCAACACCCTGCTCATTCGGGCACCTTACTTCTCTTTCCACTACAGAATGTTCCATCACGCACCCTCACATGGGGACTCAGGTGACCTGTCGTCCTCCCACATTCGTAACTGGACCTGAGTGGGGGGGGGGGGGAGGTCCCCCGGGGGCTCACGGCAGGCGTGGGCACAGACATGGGGGTCCTGCCCCCGAGCAGTCTCCGGGGCTCCCCGACAGCCACGTCAGTCCCCTTCTTCCAGAGACTCAGCTTGCCCTCCACCAGGCCTCCAGTCAGCATCTTGAGACTGGGCTTCGGAAAGGACCAGCGGAATGTGGGCAGACAGAGGTGAGGTCACAGGAGGGCAGGAAGGATGCTTCAACCCGAGTCCCTACACTTACAAGCCTTGTCCTGTCCTGTCGACATGAACAGTAGAATTCTGCTGCTCCGGCTGGTGATTCAGTCACCTGACAAGGGGAGCTGCCAGGAGCAAATGAGGCAAGAAGAGCATCCTTAACCCTCACCTCACCGCACACATTCTCTCACACCTAGTATAGTCTCTGGACCAGTATGTCTCCAATTCTGCAAACAGGAATTAGTATTACAGATGTTCTTTCTTCCAAAATTAAACACCTCACCGCAGAATCCTGCCTCGTCTGGCACACAGAGCTTCCAGCATCCCGCAGGGCAGCATCAGAACACGCCAAAGAGAAAACAGTGGGCGTGGGGTGTGGACTCAGAACTGGTTTGGGGCTGGTTTTCCTTTGCTGAGTCTTTGTTCCCAGGTGTCCCTGGGGTTTCTACACTGCATCCTGCCTTCAACTCAGTTTAATCCAGAGTAATCCTACAATGTCAGGATGCATAATGTCCCTCACCTCAGGCAAGGCTGCTAGGGTCTGCATCAAGAAAACCCGCTTTTCATACATTGGATTATTTAGTGGAGCTGCAAGACCATCTAGTCAGGGTCTCCTAGTCCGTGATTTCTGTGCATAAGACAGAGCTCATGTATGGATTTTCCTCTTTGTTAGGCCATTGTTGTAAACAGTTGTTCTAGTCTTCAAAATCTGGTAATAAATTTAAAAGATTTTAAGGCGCAAAGGGATATTATGTTTATTTTACCATCATTTCATGCTTACATGTTTCATTGAATTTTATCATTAAACCAAAATTCTAGGGCTTCCCTGGTGGCGCAGTGGTTGAGAGTCTGCCTGCCAATACAGGGGACACGGGTTCGTGCCCCGGTCCGGGAGGATCCCGCGT
>NC_041222.1:108373704-108425233 GCF_002837175.3 Physeter macrocephalus | reverse complement strand
CCGTGAGCCATGGCCGCTGAGCCTGTGCTCCGCAACTGGAGAGGCCACAACAGTGAGAGCCCCGCGTACCGCAAAAAAAAAAAAAAAAAAAAAAAAAAAAGAACATAAACCAAAACTCTTACTTAAATTACTCCAGATCAAAGTTCTTTCAAGTATCAGTAATAGTTTCAATTAAAATAAGACCTATAAAAAATATTGTTTGGGGGCTTCCCTGGTGGCGCAGTGGTTGCGCGTCCGCCTGCCGATGCAGGGGAACCGGGTTCGCGCCCCGGTCTGGGAGGATCCCACATGCCGCGGAGCGGCTGGGCCCGTGAGCCATGGCCGCTGAGCCTGCGCGTCCGGAGCCTGTGCTCCGCAACGGGAGAGGCCACAACAGTGTGAGGCCCGCATACCACAAAAAAAAAAAAAAAAAAAAAAAAAAAAAAAAAAAAAAAAAAAAAAAAAATATTGTTTGATGACTGATACAATACATACATGAAATTAATAAAATTATTTTAAATGACTATTGGTTTGTATTTCCTTTATTTACCTTCATATATATAACATGAACTTTGTAAGATAACAGCTCAGAATTTTCCAGAGGTGCAGGAGTGGTTAAAAATACTTAAGAAATGGATGAACACAGGTCGTGACACCAAGCACTCCTAAAAATGAGGATGATATTTGAGGAGACATTATCTTTACAGATATAAATGACAGTGAATTTTTAAAAAAAGAATGGGAGTAGGAAACAAGAGGTGTATTTTTAAAAACATACAAGGAGATGAAAGAATCAGGACAGAAGGTTAAATTCAGGTAACAAGAGAAAAGCCTCTGAAGACCTCAAAGCAGCAGAAGACGCCAACGATTATACAGACATGGAAACACTGAGGTGTGATAGTTTGTGCAGACGTTTTAATGTCTGTGGGGCTTACATACTGAACTTTTCATTTTAACTGTTTTTTAATAAATAGAAAGCATGACGAAATTCCTTCTTTATCATGCTTAAGAAATACCAAGCACCCGTTAAAAAGTATGTACTACTCTTAAAGCTAAGACATGCACTGAAGGGTCAGCTGCCCTATACAGTTCGATGCACTGGTAGCAAAGGTGTCCTTTGGGATGCACGGAAAGAGAAAGAGGGGAAGAGGAGTGCCATCAGCTTTGATACAAAGATACCAGGACACAAGACTTGGTTTTCCCGCTGTGTCAAGTGTCCCCTTGAGGAAAGGGGAGGGGGTAAGTGAGGAGCTAGCGCCTCCAGAGCAAGGGTGCCCTCTGTCCACTGACCTCAAGAGGGCACCTGCAACCAAGACCGTGATGGGAGAGAGGATCCTCCGCTTCCCAGGAAGGACGGAGGGCCTGCTATCGGGGTGGTCAAAACACAGGATGAAGGACGAGTCACTCCAGGGAAGGTGAATGTAAAAAGGACAAACGCCAGAGTCAGGTGAAGCAGAGTGGCAGCAAACTAGACGGCCTTTCTGAGGCGGACAGTGCCTCCAATATTAAGAATAAACCACCATCCTCGGGGCTTCCCTGGTGGCGCAGTGGTTGGGGGTCCGCCTGCCAATGCAGGGGACACGGGTTCGTGCCCCGGTCCGGGAGGATCCCACGTGCCGCGGAGCAACTGGGCCCGTGAGCCACAACTACTGAGCCTGCGCGTCCGGAGCCTGTGCTCCGCAACGGGAGAGGCCGCGACAGTGAGAGGCCCGCGCACCGCGATGAAGAGCGGCCCCCGCTCGCCGCAACTGGAGAAAGCCCTCGCACAGAAACGAAGACCCAGCACTGCCAAAAATAAATAAATAAATAATCTTTTTTTTTTAAAAAAAAGAACAAACCACCATCCTGCTGGAACACACTCACACAGACATACATCTGTGACCAATTCTCATGCATCCTTGTGTACAAAACTACTCAAATGAGTTCACAGTCATCCCTCTATTCCGATCCAATGCCCAGGATCCCTTCAGGCCTATTTTCCGCGTTTGTCAGCCCTTCGTTCAACAAGGAGAAATGTGGATCCACTCACATGCTCGACCTACCTTCGTAATTATTCCACAGCACCGCTCACGGTCCTCTCCTCAGCATGGAAGGTCCCGGAGGAGCCGCACTGGACGCCCAAGCTCTCAGGCACAGGCAGGCACCCCTCCGGGACCGAGGTACCGGTTCAACCCACCTCATGCAGTGGGTCCCACGGAGCGCGAGGCCCAGGGAGGGACCTAACTTTTTTTCCTGTTGCTCCATCAGTTTCTAAGAGAGGAGCGCTGAGATCTCAGGATGTGTTAAGAGAGATGTGACAGTTTCTCCCTGTAGAAACTGCTTTATGTATCTGGCGACTAACTATACACACGCAAGACTGGAATTCTTCAAATTTCCAGGTGAATTAACATATTAATCATTATGCGGTCATCCTTTTCATCTTCTACGGCTTTTATCTGAAGATCTAGTTTGTAGTATTGCGAGTCGAGCCCCCAGGGATCTCCTTTGTTTGTACACATCGTGGGAGCAGAGGTACTGAGTGCCTTTTGCTTTGTGTAATCTCTTAAATTTGTCTGAACATCCAGTGTCCTTGCCGGAGACAGAGATGATGTGTCCTCTGCAGACAAGGCAGATTTGTTTGCTTCTCGGTAAAACAGAGGCAACTCCCCCAGGGGGCAGACGGTGGGCAGGCCTGTCTGCAGCCCATGGTCACACGTGGGGTGTCCTCTGCTGTGACGCAAACGTCACAGCATGTGGAGCATCCAACCGGGTCACTCTGCACGGCCCTTGGGACTCGTGGGGGAAGGAGAATGCACGCCGGCACGAAGGCCGAGCTGTTGGTGTCGTGAGTAACAGCTGACCCAGGAGGCCCGTGTCTTCTGCAGCGCGCGTGCAACAGGGCAAAAATCCCAGACCCTCACAGCTCTCCACAGTTTTTGCGGCAGTGAAGGCCCTTTCTGGAGGAGAGAGGACGCCGGGCCCCGAGCCCAGGCCAGAAGAGGAGGAGATACCCGGGGCACACGCCCTCAGGCCAGTCACAAGCCAAAGCCGGCGACAGGCCCACCCACTGGCCCCCGGTTCCCCCGGGCCTGGGCGCGAGGCGCGGCAGCGCGCGAAGCCGGCCACGCAGGCTCTGCTTACGGCTCCCGAGCGCCGGGCGGGACGCGGAAGGCCGTTCTGCCGAGCGCGAGGCCAGCTTTCCAGGTGCCGAACGAGGCGGAAGGCCAGGCGCACGCTTCCTCCTCCGGCCACGAGCGGCGGCCCGGGAGGGGCCGTGCAAGGGGGGCCGCGACGGACGTGCCGCGCCTGCTGGGCAGGGGGCGCTGGATTGAGCCGAGGGCGCGGGCGGGGCAGGCAAGCCCGCCGCCCTTTCGGGGGCCCCCTCTGGACCGGCCGGCGCCCGCGCCCCGCGCTGCCTGAGCCGGGGCGGCGTGCCCTCGGGGGGAGCGCGCGGGCGCCGCCGCGTGGCCTCTCGTGCCGGCTCCTTCCTCGCCGTCTGCCTCCAGAGCCGCCGGACGCCTGCCCTGCCCGGCATCTCCGGCGTCCACAGGAGGCCCTGCGCGAAGGAGAGTCAGGCCTCGCTCTGCACGGCGGCGGAGGCTGATCCACTCCGGGCAAATTTCAGGGCCCGTTCACTACGGCTCCTTAAACTACGTGGGTGCATTCGCACGGTCGGCGTCTCCCACGCGGAAGGAACGCTGTTACCCCTTCGGTAGCCCCGGCCCCGGACTGTTCCCTTAGGGCCTTGGGGGGAGAATGACGGTGCTCTACGTGGTCCTTTCATCAGCTCAGCTGACAGGCTGACCGGAAGCCGTCCAGCAAGCTGTGTCCACGCCCCACTGCATCCCCGATGAACCCTTCTGGGGCCTAATCTCTCCTGACCCGCTTTCAGGTGACACTGTTGCTACTGCAGTTGCGTCAGCTGACTGTGGACGCAGCGCTGAGACATATCTGCGTTATGAGTTTGACGTACTGGACTATTTGTCGTTTGACCTCAGGGCAACTTTTATCACAAAATCTACTCATCCACAGGCTGACAGGCACAGCTGACTGTGTTGCATGGACAGTCCTTGCCTCTCACCGTCCACAAGCAACTGATCTTGGTAGGCAATGGCTGGTCTCTTCAAAATACTGCTCAAAAGGGTTTCTGGCTGGACCTGTCTCACTGACTAAGGCAGTGTGGTCACAATTCCACTGCTTCCAGAAAGGGAACATAACCGCTCAGCTGGCTCCTGGGTAACGGAAGCACAAGAGAAACTATATGGACTTATTTAAACATTCAGGATCTTTACTTTCTTTCCTAATTGACCTTGCAGGCTGGTTCGATGCTGGAGCTCTGCGTGACGGCCTGTCCACAGGGGACCTTGGGCATTAAACTCAATTCTGGTTCCAGCCCCTGGATTCCCTTGTTGGATGGAGGTGGTCCTGGACATCTGTCCATGCAGGTCACAGGCAGGGATGTAACGTTGTCTCTCTAACTTTCACAGAAGTGCCCTCTTCCCTCCTGGGCTGGACGCTTACGGATGAAATGTTTATGGGTGAGGTTGAGAGGCTGCTAGGAAGAAATGGGACCTCTGAGTTGCTGTCATTGGCAGGGTAATTTTACGGTAACGCAGGGAGAGCCACAACCCCAACGCCCGGGGAGGGGACGCCTCAGGCCCTGGGAGGTGGCGGAGGGAGAGGCATCACAGATGCTCCGTCCTCCAGAACAATGCCTGCCTCTCCCCCTCAAGGCAGGTGCCCTGTGTGCCCTCCCAGTGCTGCAGATGCCTTATTTAAGATACCTGACTGCTGGAGTTGCCCTCCCTGGACACCCCTTCTCCATCCTTCCTAACTTACCACACAGCCTCCAGGAACAGGAAGGCACGGACCAGCTCCTGAAACTCCTGTGTAAACACCTGCCGACATATCCAGACGCCTTTCCCAGACCCCATTCTTAGCCATCCTCGGAGGTGGATGGATGCCACCAGGATTGTCTTTCGGAAAAACATAGGACACAGGGAACAGGCTGCTTTCCGGCTTTCATTCCAAATACAAGGAGTAGAGTCAATTATTCCAACTCACTTGGGACACCTAAGCTCTCCCAGCCAGGCTGGAGGGCACATGGGATGCCCTGTCACCCTATGTTCCCTGAACAACATAGGTCCTGCCGGCAGGTCATGTCAGTTTTAACAACACTTTCTTTCCAGGACACCCTGCACATTACTGGTGATGGACACCAGGCATGAACTCACCTCTGTCTTAAAAAAATGGTGATGTGCTCCCGCTGGGTGGTCTGAGACCGTCACCTGCTTTAGGAAATGCCCCTCGCAGATGGTGTAGCCTTCAGATACCTGAGGAGCTCTCTCTGCAGGGAAAGGAGCCTCGGGCATTCAGTTCCAGGTGACACACCTGACTCATCCCTACGAGCATCTTGCAGGAAGTTCTCTCCCTAACAGGAGGGATCCAATTAGAAAAGCTGATATAAAAACTTGTCACTGATCTTAGGTGAGGTGATCAATGACACCATGTTGCTCCTGGAAGGGATTCACTTCAGCTTCATGACTGACCACTGGATGACATCATTGTCCTAAAAGCCTCCTCGGGCAAGTGAGGTCTACGCAGTCACGAATGCATCCTGCTGTCCCTGGGTTAAATCCTCAGGCCAGGTGGTGAGACGAAGACGGACACTTGAGGCAAAAGCCACTTGGATTTCTAAGGCAGACCTTGGGGGTTTATGGGGTTTGTGGGGAGGTGGGGCCCGGGGCCCTGGAGAGGGGAGGTGTCAACACTGCATACAGGCTGGTCTCCCCTTCTGCTTGGATTGCCCTGGGTGTCAGCCTTCGTTAAATGCTGCCTGAGACAAACTGACCGGGATTGGCCCCTGCACTGTTGATCGTATGGATGCAGTGGTTGATGGAGCGAGGTGCTTACAGGAGAAGTCTCTGGCCAAGAAGATAGGGAATGAGGGTGGATATGATAAGAGGCAGTTCTGCTAGGTAACGGATAGTTCGGCATGTCTTCCCGTCAGAGGCACAGACAGTTTTTTCTGTACGAGGATGTTTGTGTAGCAGTCTTGGAAGAGACTTTCTCCTGAAGTATCTGCTTTTAATTATCTTTAGCTTTCAATGTTGTAAGTGTGCTTTTCCACTGTTTTATGAATTCCATTAATCTTGTTGAGATCATCTTTGTTTGTGTAATGGTATAATATTTTTGGCAAGTAATATGGCTTTTTAATCTGGCTGGATTTTATTTTGATAATCAATCAGTTCTTCTTACTTTTCTCACCTGGCACATTGTACTTCTTGTATTTGTAGATTCATGCCTTTCAACATTTCTGGAAAAAATTTCAGTATCTCTTTTATCATTTTCTCCACCTTACTATTTCTGGCTTCTCTTTCTGTACCTCAGATTAAATTTACTTATCCCTACTCATTCTGGTCTCTTTCCCCTATTACCCTTTTGGGATAATTTTTCTGAAATATTTTCTGAAATATATCAGTCATTTTTCTGAAATATATAAATACACAAATATATACACATAGACATGTTTATATACTTAACAGCTTATTATTTTTGTTACATATATTTTCTGTTTTTATATGCATATTATCACATGCATATGCATATATTGTAGTTCATTAATTCTCTTCACCTAATGTCTAATCCATCTGTTTAATTTTTAATCATATTTTTAATTGAATAGGTCATATTTGGTTATTTTGCAAATCTAATATTTTCTGAAATTATGTTGGTCTTCCTGTATCTTTCAATACCACTTTAAGTCTGTAAACATTTTACACATTAAAAACGTTTCATATAGTGGTTGTATGTTCTGTTTTACCTAATTATTTATCTGATAGTTTTGATATTTAAGTGTTGAAACCTGTCTGGTTTTGTTCTTACCTTGTTCCCTCCTTACCTGTTGGCTTTTGTCATTTAGTTTGTTGGTTTATTTATATTAGTGTGCTTCTTCTACTTATAAGATTTATTGGTATGTGAGCAGAGTTGGCAGAATACCATCTGGAGAATCCTTAGGAGTCTGGATTCCTGGTACCTTTCTACACAGAGAACTTATGTTGGGATTTTCAAGTGTCAGGGGTACTGAGTACACAGAATCCCTTAAATTCTATTTATCATTCTGGGGCTTCCCCAAGCTCTTCTCTGAGGTGGTGAAATCCAAAACCCCAGGTCTGTGAGAGAACAGGTTCAAAGGTATAAATATTGTACTGCAATAATGGTATTATTTCTTTTTGCCCCCCCAGTTTCTATATTAGAGTTCAATTACCTCCTAGTTTCAGCTGGCTTTTGTTTAATTGGCTTGTTTCGGAAGCCATAGAATGCTTAACCTCTTGTCTGTTCACAGAACTGGACCTGTTTCCTTGGTGGAGAGCATTGAGGTGGAGCGAGATAACAGACATTGAAACACACAGTGATCACAGAGAGATGGCAGGAAATCTATAATGTGCCTATGTGTTCACTGGAAGGGTATCACAGCCACACACTACTGTGTTTCTTCCATAATTTACATGATTATAAATCTACACACATGTAAGTAGATACTATACAGGACATATTTGACTTTTCTTTGCCGAGAAAAATAATTTCTCACTGTATTAACACCACATTCCTATAATAATGTTATCCACACTGCTATTAATAAATCATTAATATGTATAAATACATACCATACTACATTACACTGATTTATTACCTATTACTAGTTCATATCTTTCATACTTTTATTTGTAGCCACATTATTAGCCTTGCTGTTTACTGGCCCTGTGACCTTATGAATATATTTAATATCTTTGTGCTTCAGATTCCTTATCTTTAAAATATTAGTGAGTGTTTTTTGTGTCTCCTACTGTTGTCTGAGGAATAATTCATATGTAAATTATCACATTACATTAATGAATACATGCATTAATATAGTAACTCAGAGCAGCGATCAACACACACTAGGCAGGCACTAAGTATCAGCTTTCTGATACTCGTGCTGGCATGAGTTATGATTTAGACAAGAGAGATGCAGACACAGCTTTTCCAAAGGTGCTGCCAGCACGCTGGCCCTGAACTTCCTAGAAACTCGTGGTATATCTCAGCGGGAACGCCTTCTACGAGCAGGGTAAGAATGCCTCAGTTACCTTCACACGTGGATGCCTCTTTATCTTGCTATAACCTGAGTTTTTAAAGAGCTGGAATATACAGGGCTTCTCTAAATCTCTGCTATTGCCTATCATGATTCTTGCTTCTTGATAGTGACAAATAATTGAGGTTACAAAGGACATCACTAGGGTAAAACCCAGACCTGATAAGTGCATCAATCAGGAGCTCGCTGGCCTGTCCACGCCAAGAACAGCACAGTGGCCACCGTGTGCCTTAAGCTGACCTCAATCCTGGCGTCGTTACTTTCCAGCTTCATGGCTGCTCTGTGTCTCCTTTCCCTTATCTAACGATTGTGGACCACTACAGAATCTGTCTTCTAGGGTTGTTTTAAATATTAGGTTAGCACACAAAATATTTAGACCATTACTTGACATCGTTGCTCAATTATTTTAGGAATTCCTGCCTATATGACTTTCACAGCGACAGCTACTACATGCCAACGACTATGGTTATTACACTTCCCTTAGAGAATATGTATATTCAAGCATGCTCTACATATGTAAAGATTTTTAGAGAACTGTCTCCTTAGAAATGCAAACGCTGTGGAATATTTACAAAATACAAGCTCCTTTCATCAAAAAGGCAAAAATTATATTATCTAAGAAAGCACGGAGATTCCACCCAGTGAACATATGTGTTGTTCTCCCATTTTTAATAGATAGTAACACAAAACATAGACACTGACCGTGCATGTTCTATTCTATGAGGGCTGCAGAGAACCTGATTAGCATATACAAACCTGTATGTAACTTCATACCTAATGGTAAAATACCGAAAACTTTCTCCTAAATTTGGATTAAGGCACAGAGGTACATTGAACATTGTACTGAAAGGCTTAACCAGAACAATAAGGCAAGAAAAAGAAAAAATGCATAAAAAGAAGGAAAGGAAGAAATAAATCTGTGTCTATTCAAAGAGGATGATTATATGCATAGAAAATCCTGAGACAGCCACAACAAAACACTGCTAGAAATAAGTGAATTTAGCAAGGTGTCAATAAAGAGGATCAGGATAGAAAGATTAGTTATATGACAATATACTAGCAAATAAATGTCACAACTAAATTTACAATAGCATTAATAAAAATAAGTTAGCAATACATTTAACAAAAAATATTACAGGTCCCTATACCGAAAACTACAAAACTTTTATTAACTTTAACTAACAAAATGAAGAGATATACCTAGTGTGTGGATTTGAAGATTGTTATCCATCTCCTCAAATTTATCTACAGATTTGACAAAATCTTAATGATTATTCAAGCTGTTTTTTTGTAGAAATTGACAGACCGATTCTAAAATTCATATGGAAATGCAAAGGGCAAGTGCTGAAGCAGCACTGAAAAGGTGGAATCAAGTCAGACTTGCAGCACTTGAATTCAAAACTTAACATAAAGATACGGCAAACAGGTCGTGTGGGAATAATTCCCCGAGACAAAACAGACACAGAAAGACTCACACTTTCAGGACCACTTCATTTTTGACAAAGAAACCTAGGCAATCTGATGGGGCAAGAACAACAAATGGATGTTCCAACAACTGGACACACTGAAGAAGTGATATTCACCCCCTGCCTCTTACCAAACACAAAGACCAATCACCACGTACACACAAACCTAAGAGTGAAAACTTTCAGTCTCCTAAGAAAACACAGAAGAGCGTCTTCTATAAGAAGTTATAAGAATAGGGCTTCCCTGGTGGCGCAGTGGTTGAGAGCCCGCCTGCCGATGCAGGGGACGCGGGTTCGTGCCCCGGTCCGGGAGGATCCCACATGCCGTATAAGAATAAAAAACATGATTTAGGCTTCCGTATCATGCAAAAATCTCTAAAAATATAATTCTGAAAAATGGCTCTGAAACCACAGGCTTCAAACCAGTGAGAAACAAGCAACTATAAACTTAAAGGGCATATATTGCCATCTTTACTTAGTGATTCAAATAAAAATAGTCATCACATTTATTATGTGTAGTAACTAGAAAAAGATGAAGGGCACTTAATTTTTTAAGAAGTTTTTCTGCTCCAAATTCCTATTAAAAAAAAAAAGTGGGGACTTCCCTGGCGATGCAATGGTTAAGAATCCGCCTGCCAATGCAGGGGACGTGGGTTCGAGCCCTGGTCTGGGAGGATCCCACATGCCGCGGAGCAACTAAGCCCATGCGCCACAACTACTGAGCCTGCGCTCTAGAGCCCACGAGCCACAACTACTGAGCCCGTGCACCACAACTACTGAAGCCTGCGCGCCTAGAGCCCACGCTCCACAGTGAGAGAAGCCACCGCAATGAGAAGCCCACACACCACAACGAAGAGTAGCCCCCGCTCGCTGCAACTAGAGAAAGCCCATGCGCAGCAACGAAGACACAACACAGCCAAAAAAAAAAGAAAAAGAAAAGCAAAAGCAAAAATGATTTCAGTTTAGACAATGGACACTGGACTTCACTGAGACACTGGGCAAATTACTTCACTTCTGTGCATCAGTGATCTATAAAAGGGAAAACCATGAGTTAATATACCCAAAGTGTTTACAGTATCTGCCCCCAAAAAGAGCTAAACAAAATGCTTGATCAGTGTAGACACACGTATCTATAGGAGAATATGAAGTTCAATGTGGTGAGAAAAGGTCATGGGTCACCGCACTGCAAGATCAATGCACAGGTTACAGCAGGTGTCAGACAAGAGGCAGGCACAGGGCTGGGCCCCATCGCCGAGCCCTGGCATCCGCCCTGGGAGGCGCGGGTCCGAGCACTGGGAAGGCCCTCAGAACTCAGTGTCCAGCTGTCACAGCAGCGTGGCCGAACTTCTGTGCCCTGGGGCAAGGCACCCAGGTCCTCGCTAAGCCTCTGTCCAGAGGTGCTGTGGTCGCTGCACAGTCCAGGACCATCAGGGGTTTAAGGACAAAAAGAAGCAGAAGATGATAAGGGACTCCTAACACTGCCCACTGCTTCATTTCCACCTAATAAGTAAGGAAAGAGCTTTGGAATAATCACTGAATTTGGCATTTTCTGAGTTGCTGGTACATGTCGTCAGTCTTGGTGAAGCCGTGGCAAAGAGTGTCCGGTGTGTCATGGAGCGACTGGCGAGGCAGAGTGCGAAACAAGCAGTAAAGACCATGGGTCGAAATGTAGATTCAGATTTTACTGATGGTCGCTACTTCAAAGATAAGTGTGTGACGACACATACGTTTCCCAACTTTTCATTTTCCTCAGGAACTACATATTAAACATAATTAAAGAAATTAACACAATTACAAAACCTCTATAATATCTACGGAGTTTGGTGAAAGACCATTTTAACACACAGTTACTCACACAAAAGTAAGATTATAATTTCAAAAATAAATCAATATATCAATGTAGAAACTAGTGAACACTGTCCTAAACTCATTCAATATATATAACTCAAGACTCTTGAACAGGCCAGGAAAGCAAGCCTACGCCTTTGTTAAGGCTACAGAGAAGCATAAAATAACCCATGAAGCAAAGTCCTAGGGAAGGAGATGCAGGTGTTTGGGCTACCGAGAGATTAAAGCCTTAACCCTCAAAAAGACAGCATCCCAAGCCAGGAGCCAAAAGCCAAACCCAGTTGAAAAGCAGTTCAAAGAGAAACAGTGCACATCTATTTCTGACTGTCGATCTTTCGAAATAAAATTACCTCGGCTCAAAGTGTTCAGGGGAAGGAAGGCAGGACAGGTAAATACCAAATGCTAATAGGAGAACGTGGAAAATTAAAATGGAATTTTCTCAAATTACAACAAAAAGTAAATGCTTCCACTTCAGTGCTAATGTTACTGTTCTATTTCATTAAAAACAAGAACAACAACTGTTATCTCTAAGAATTCAAAGGCAATAGATTGAAGGGAGGCAACCATGCCTACACATAAAAATCACTTTGGGAGCTTTTAAAATTTAGATTCCCAGGGCCTCATCCCAAACCAATTTATGTAGCATCTCTGCAGCTGGTGTCGGGAAGTGCAGAATAAGATGGATAAGCTTTCTATTTATTTGCCTTTCCTCAACACACACACACGCGCACACACACACGCAGTTTCCTATACTGACCGTTATTAATTGCAATATTTCAGCTCCCAAGCACTGCATGACTCAAAATGAGACAAAGTATCAAAAACCACCCAGCACGTTGTGCTTGGGTAGTTTACGTTACAGACACCCGGCTGAGCTCTAGAACATCAGTATTATTTGCTGACTCCTGCTCAGCAGATGTCGCGTACAATTTACACAAGTCAGACACAAACATGCCCTAGTTCTAACATAGATGCTACTTTGGAGAACAATTCCTGGTTTCCCTGAAGCCGGGCAATACAATGCAAATAGACTTTGCCTGAAGGAAGAAACAGAGACCTTCATCTTTTGTGTCAATTTCAGGATGATTACCTCTCAAACAGCCTTGAAGAGACTTAAATTTCGATTTTTCTGCTACTGCTGAATTCGGAAGAATTCAGAAAACATGGGTTCTTCTGAAAAGAATGATTAAGTAGACTTCTAAAACTGTCCATCGCTTTGCTTAACATGAAAAAAATTAGATAACATTTACAAAAACACTTTTTATGAAAATCACGAGTCCCAATATTTCTCCAAGTAAATGTATTTTTTCATAGTTATTCATCTGTGTCTTTGTCTTTTCTGTATACATTTTAAAAACACTCCTCTGAGGACTGCTAGACAAGCTGACACATTCAGAGCTTGAAGGCTTATAAAATAATTATTCAAAATCGGTTCCTTTATGTAATGAGGGGTACTTTCCAAGATTAAATCCTTGTTATGACCTTTGACTAAAGTTTCCTTTGGAGACCTTCTGATAACTGTCCTTCTCACCTCAGCCCCAGCTCCTGGACCTACTGTGCTTTGTAACGACCTCTCCTCCAATTATGTTGTACGGCGGAATATAATTTATAACTGCATCTCGATAAATTGAGCTGAAGGTAATGAGAAAATATTGTGGGTCTAAAATAGAACATATAGGAATATTGTTGGTAGTGGTAAAACCAAACTGAAAACCCTGTACGTCAATGCAGGGTATCCAGAATACAAAGGGATGGTAAGAAGACCCAGATGTAGGGTCCCTCACTCTGGACCAGATGGCCTGGCTCTGGCCAGTCTTCATCATATCAGGATCACTCAGCTCCAAGCAAAGAGCTTCCAGGATTGCGCGGAGCTTGGGATTTGGAGCTCTACTTTTACTCTGAGCGCAAAAGCCCACCAGCCCCAAAAGCTGTTTAAATCTGCCCTGTCAGGGTTTGCTTGGTCTACTGACAGAGCTGAGTAAGGCAAGGGCCAGAAGAAAGGTCCCGTGATGCCTGCACCTGCCTTATTTATTACCTTGCTCATATGACAAGATAAGCTTCTCCAGAAGGCACTGGCCTCTACAGCCTTTAATCAGGAAGCCTAAATAGCCTAGGGCAATGCCTGTCTCACAGAAAAAAGGTTGAGGCCTTAATTTGAATTTAAATCCCATGAATTTCTAAAAAGTGTTAGCAAGAAGAGTTTAGTCTGGGTTCCTCCTGGGCTGAGATCACTATTTAGTTTGCATTATATTACACAGTTCAGCCTGCTGTCAGTGCAGACAGTTAAGACTGGAATTGGTGATCAAAAGTGGAAAAATCACCAACTTAAATGAGAATCAACAGAAATGAGGATTGAAGTTTGGGGTGACTAAAAACTCATATTCATTTGAACCATGTTCTTTTTATGTCTTTCTATAAAAACAAGGCAGTAATTGAAAGTGAGACATATCCAAATAAATGTTAAATTAATAATTCAAGGATGGATTATTTAGAATCGTTTTATTGACAATATCAATGAGGGCGTAGGATTGTAAGCTGGGGCTTCACAACAGTGGGAAACCCCGAGGAATTGTGAATCCACATGAATTAGTCTACTTATGGCAGGAGTATTTAGTCCTGAGTGGGAGACTGTGTTTCTCTAGAAATCATCAAACAAAGCCTCCCACGTGGTCTCAACAGCTTGTGATCGTACCTCTGTGCCTGTGACAGTACACTGTCAGAGAACAGATCATGTCAAGAGGGTCCTAGAGAGGCAGGGGGTGGCCTAACGCTGGTCCTCTCCAGGGAGGACGACGCCCTCCCCGGTGCTAACACAGCAGGGCCCGCAGCAGGTACATTCCTGAGGCTGAGAAAGACACAGGGCTCCCTGAGGGGGATGCCGGGAATGACCTCAGTCTCTCTCTTGACTCATCCTGTTCAAGCATCCATGTTCACCAGGTCAACTTAGGAGTCAAATCTGCTTCGCAAGGAACTCCAGCTACCACTTTGAATACTAGAATCGGCATCCTTTGCTGTGATTTAATACATCAGCATAATGGGTTCCACATCGAGAGCTGTGGGATGTGAGAATATGAGGTGGGTTCCTTCTCCCTTGCACTGACAGCAGGAATTTCAGCTTGCAAAGCGGAGGGTCCCTGAGATCGAGGTAGTGTTGAGAGGATGGGTGACACACTCCTTCCTCCTAGCAATATGTCCACCTCCACATACACCCTGAAAACTTCAGCAAACAGGCACATGGTAGCCTCACCCAGTAAGTACTATGCCTGTATCTATTGACTGTATTAAGCTCCCTTGTCCTTGTAGCCCTCGTCTCAATTGTAAACTGCTGGTGCAAGTTGTAGGGAAATATTTTCTGAGACAAAGTATGGTTCATAAAGTGGTATGCACCAAACACAGTGTTCTGATAGCCAAAAACTTCTGGAATTTACTTTGCTTCAAGCAAAACTACATAAGAACTGAGATAAGGTTACTTTATAGACTTCCTGGATCGTATTTAACTTGAATATACCTATAGTTTCCAAAAGAAATGTTGATCTGATTAATTACAGGGTAAAGTCCCACTGGGGACACTACATAATATGTTATCTTAATTTCTCAAAATACACTTTAGAAAACTCTAAATTCATAAATGCATCTGACCCTGAAGTTTCAGGTAAGAGGTCATGAGCCGTATTCCCTCCTGTCACATAATCAAAGAAAACTCATCGATGTCCTATTACGTAAAGTTCTTAAAACCTCCTAAATATTTGAACGATATGGGGCATCAAACGAGGTGCAGATTAATGTAGCTAGAGACACTGAATCAGAGAAGACATCAAATCTGGGCTTCGGTGTCAGCTAAATATGTGAAATGTGCTATTTCTTTCTGAGCCTTTTTTTTTCTCGTTTGCTGTAAGGAATTTTGGGGGGCTTAAATGAGATAATATAGGAAATAACATATGAAATAAAACAGCAATGATATTGACAGATTTTAGCTGGGACAGCTGTTATAACTGTTAACATTATTATACACATGGTAACCCTTCTGTCCTCTCTCAGAGTAGCAAGAAAGGAAAGGTTGGTTTTAGTATCTGAGGGTTCAGAATGGTCACAGAATCAATATTTCAAACTTAAAAAATTCTGTGTAGGAGAAACAAATGTACAAACGTTTGAATCATATTCCCAACTAGTGATATTATTCACATTATTTTAAAAGTTAAAGTATTTGGATGACCACAGTGGAGAACTCACAGTTTTAATCACTTACTATTGACTATGTACATACATATATGAATATGTATATGCTTTCTACTAAATGACGATCATTGTCTTACCTGAGAAGAGTAGGTATGTCCATCTGAACCACAGACGGGGCTGCCAGAGACTCCCGGGCACTGCTGGCAGGTGGATGTCGGGGGACCTCTCCACTGCTTCTGCCCAACTCCTGCACCTTTCATACTGTTGAAAAAATAAAACAAGCATACTTAGTGCATTTATTTAAAAAATAAATTTATGTTAGCATCATGCCTTTTCTCCACTGTCATTCCAACTCTTCAAAATAAATTAGAATCAGTAAACTGTATCCTCATTTCCAATGTATTAATCCATACAGTGTTCTTTATAAACTTTTGTTTCCTAATCAAGGTTTTCCTATAATAAAATAAGAATATATTCCTTAAAAAGATTCCGCTGGTTACATACAGACTACAGTTATACTTCATCATATGGATTCTCCGGTTTTAATTTGTGGTTGTGAAATGTGTTTTTAACAGCCCCCCCAAACAACTCACATGTCTGGAACCTTCTCAAGGGCCCCCCTAGAATTCTACTAGAAATAGTATTAGAAAGCAGACACCTAGTTCACCAGGCGTCCCAGAGGTGCATGAAAATAAGAGCAGCTTACTTTTAGAGAAAATAGCAATAAGAAACACTTTTCCAGCAAAGACCAGTATTTAGAGAGCCCAATTAGCAGGTTCGGTGAGAGCCAATCCTCTCTTTCTTGTGTGGAAAGAACTCATCCGGCTTTGATCTGGAATAAAGTGGGAAAACCCATTCTCTTCCGCTACCTACTCCAAAATTATCCGTTTCTCCACTTTGATTAAAACAGTTCACACAGAAATGGGCAAAGGCCTTAAAAGTAGGAATAAAAACAACAGGGAATCTCTACACAAGCATTTCCTAGTTAGAAGTCCTCCAGTAAATCATGGCTCAGTCTTGTTCATTAAAATTGCTCATGGAGGGGCTTCCCTGGTGGCGCAGTGGTTGCGCGTCCGCCTGCCGATGCAGGGGACGCGGGTTCGCGCCCCGGCCCGGGAGGATCCCACGTGCCGCGGAGCGGCTGGGCCCGTGAGCCATGGCCGCTGAGCCTGCGCGTCCGGAGCCTGTGCTCCGCAACGGGAGAGGCCGCGGCAGAGGGAGGCCCGCATACCACACACACACAAAAAAACAAACAAACAAAAAATTGCTCATGGAGAGTAATTTGATGTCTTTATCAGATGAGAAACAAGGTTTTACTGGAAACATATGCTGCCTTTTGGCTTTTTTTTTTTTTTTTTCACGAATAAGTCAAATCTACAAAAAAGTAACCCCAAAAGACAACTAAGACAACTGTGTTAATCCTCATTATAGGGAAAGAAGTTCGGACTAATGTATTTTAAATTGTGATAACATTTGGGTGGGCTTTGGGATAAGGTTTATCACCTTCTCTTACCCCCTCATCCCTCTCCCCCGGCCGCTTCCCCTTCAAAAAGAAGCCTATGATAGCTCCAAACACATTTTCTTCATTTAAATTTTGTAAATTCTGCCAAATGACCACTTTAAAATCTTATCTGGCCACAGATATCACCTCATAAGAGACACAAAAGGGAAAATAACCATGCTGCTATTACTGATTAAAAGATTAGCACAAAAACCTAATGGGAATCAAAACAATGACTGGAAAACCAGGGACATTATTCTACACCACCTCCTGACTCATAAGTCACAGAGACGGAGCAGAAACAAGAAACATAAAATATTATGTTTGCCTTGTTCTGCACTGTGTGCAATCCAAACAAGGCACGAAATTATGAAATTATTTGCTCTTCAGTTACATTAGGAGAAATCATTACCGAGCACAGGCTTCTAATCAATAAAAAGTATTTTATTAGAACAGGATGTCTTTATCGCTTTTGCTTTGGGATATGCACCTGTCTATACACTATGACATATATATGTCAACACTATGACTCCTTGTAATCACCTCATTCCCTTTTCCTAACTTTAAAACTCCACTGAAACCCAGAAACGAAGATTGTGACATTACTTTCTTGTATAAACATTTTTTGATACATGAGGTAGTCTTTTATATATAATTCAAACACTAATTATATCTAGAAGTGAAATCTTTTTGAAAATTGGAAGATTTACTAGAAATTATTAAAATTCAAATGACTTCTTGAACAGTGAATTTACAGCGTATCTGTAAAATAAGTTTTGGGGTAAAAAAGTTTTAGTTATCATTATTCCCTTCAAAGTCAACACTGCCAAAGCCGAAACACTCTCAGATTCCTGAAGTATATCAATAGAGATGGTATTTTTTATGTAGATTTCATCCTGGTCAGGATTTGCTGAAGTATCATCAACATTGGAAGCATCATAATATTGCTAATATTTGCATCACCATTTTGCTTGAGGTGATGACAAATTATACCATTTGGTAAACCGGCAGAATATTTACTTATGTTTAGTATAACATAAATACAACATTAGATAATGATAAATTCACCAGAATTCATGTTTTAATATATTTTTCTTGCCATACACATGGAGAACAGTGAGTCATGAACTTTTCACTACATTCAGTAAATCCAAAGGAAGGACTTAGCATTTTGTCATCAGAACACAGTCTTTCTAGAAAGGACAAATTAGTCTACAAAATTTGAGGCTAAATTTGAAATCCGAAATTCTAAATATCATAGATTTTATGTGTTCTTAAATCATCTCTGACCTGAAGAAAATGGTTTATGACATTTTCTGTAGAAAGACAAATTACATTCAAGAGGTATAGAAGATGGTTCATCCAGGCATATATTAATGTTGGAATTAGGGTATGAATACAAATGAATTTCTAAGACTGTTATTTGAATAAAAAAGTACTTCTCCAACTCCATAAATCAATTAACCATATACTAAGAAGAATCGCTAGATATAGACAAATAGGACATGTACATTCTTCATTTCAAAAATCAAAACGTCTACGATTGTGAAAATAAGGTTGTTTCATGTGAAAACAAAATGAACAACCTCACAGCAGGTACTGAGGGCCAAATAAACTGTATTATTAACAGGACTTGAGGAATTCTAGTAACTCTGACCATTTCTCAGAACAGCCCAAACAGGCCGCTGTGTGTGGTGGTGTGGGCGGCACACCTGGACCACCCTCGGGGTCCCCTCAGCATCCTGAGGGTTCCACCTGTCCAGGTACATGTGGTACCTCCACTCAAGTCTCTTCACCAAGGAAGAGAGTTTTTCATTCCAGAGTCTCTTTTATCAGACTTATCCTGTGATTCAGAATTTGTTTGCTTTAGCATCAGGAATGTTTCTCAGAATTAGTGTTAATCAAAATCTTGTCTGTTAAAATATTTGTTTGTTCTTAGGAAAATTAGTGTAGCTTATGAGCTATAAACACAATTTTCTAAGATTTAATTAAATATCTATGGATTATGTGTAATATGTAAAGATTTTTCAGATTGCTTTTTAATTATATTTTCAAGGCCCTATTTAAAGAAGAGCAAAATGTGTTTACGTGAGAGATAAAATCCTGGCAGTGAGTGTACAGACCAAGATGGGCAAATTCAAGTGCTTGGGAAAAGGTGGAGCCGGCTGAGGCTACCAGAATGGATACCTGGCATCTGGGGCAGGCGAACGACAGGTAAGAAGTTAGACTTGCCAATCTGCTCTCGGACCCGCCCCCCACCCCCCACCCCACCAGCAGGCCAGCAGCCACCTCACAAGACAGGGCCTGGCAGACAACCAGGCTGGGGACCAACGCTGCTTATCAGCCGGCCCAATGTAGTTGGCTCCCCGTCAACAGAAGGGCCCACACAGCCCACACAGGGGTACCCCTAGAGCACACAGCTCTGGTGATGGACACGAGTGTGCAGCTGGGCCTCACAGGACACTTCTCCAAGATCAGGAAGCATAACCAACCTACATCATACATAGAAATAAACACAGAGAATTAGGCAAAAGGGGGAGATGGAGGACTGTCTTAGAAACAGACAAACAAAATAAAGAGATCAGAACAGAAAAAAAAATGAAATAGAGACCAAAGAGAGAACAGAAAAGACTGATGAAGATAAGAGCTGTTTTTTGAAAAAATAATCAAGATTGATAAACCGTTAGCCAGACGTATCAAGAATCAATGCAACCCCTATCAAAATAACAATGGCATTTTTCACAGAACTAGAAAAAATAATTATAAAACTTGTACTGATAATCAAAAGACCCTGAATAGCCACAACAATCTTGAGAAAGAACAGAGCGGGAGGTGTCATACTCCCCAACTTGAGACCATACTACAAATCTAAAGTAATCAAAACAGCGTGGTACTGGCACAAAACCAGACACCTAGAGCAATGGAACAGAATAGAGAGCCCAGAAATAAACACTTATATGGTCAATTAATCTACAGCTAAGGAGGTAAGAATACAGAATGTGGAAAAGACCCCCTCTTCAATAAGTGGTGCTGGGAAACTGGACAGCTACACACAAAAGAATCAAATTGGACTGCTTTCTCACACCATATACAAAAAAAAAAATCAAAATGAATTAAAAATTTACATGTAAGACCTGAAACCATAAAACTCCTAGAAGAAAACATAGGTAGTACATTCTTTGACATCAGTTTTAACTGTATTTCCTTGGATTGTCTACTTAGGCAAAGAAAACAAAAGCAAAAATAAGCAAATGGGACTACTTCAAACTAAAAGGCTTTTGTACAGTGAAAGAAACTGTCAACAAAATTTTTTAAAAAGACCTACTGAATGGGAGAAGATATTTGCAAACTATACACCCAATAAGGGGTTAAAGTCCAAAATATACGAAGAACTCATACAACTCAACACAATAATGAAAGAAAGGAAGGAAGGAAGGAAGAAGTGACCCGATTAAAAAACGAGCAGAGGATCTGAATATAAATTTTTCCAAAGGAGACATACAAATGGCCAACAGGCACATGAAAAGAGGCTCAACATCACTAATTGTCAGGGAAGTGCAAATCAAAACCAAAATGAGATATCACTTCATACCTGTCAGAATGGCCATCATCGAAAAGAACGCAAATTAACAAATGTTGGTGAGGATATGGAGAAAAGGGAGCCCTCGTGCACTGTTGTGGGATTGTAAACTGGTATAGAAAGTATGGAAAACAGAATAGAGTTTCCTCAAAAAACTAAAAATAGAACTACCATAGGATCCAGCAATTCCATTTCTGAGCATTTTTCTGGAGAAAACAAAAACACTAATTTGAACAGATACACACACCCCTATGTTGATTGTAGCATTATTCACAATAGCCAAGATATGGAAACAACCTAAGTGTCCATCAACAGATGAATGGATAAAGAAGATGTGGGCCATATATATGACGGAATATTATTCAGCCAAAAAAAAAAAGAATGAAGTTTTGCTATTTGCGACAACATGGATTACCCTGGAAGGCATTATGCTAAGTGAAATAACTCAGAGAGAGAAAGACAAATACTGTATGATCTCACTTACATGTGGAAGCTAGAAAACAAATGAACAGACATAACAAAACATAAGCAGAGTCATAGATGCACAGAATAGGTGGCCGCCAGAAGGGAGGGGGTTGGAAGGAGGAAAGAAATAGGTGAAGGAGATTAAGAGGTAGAAACTTCCAGGTATAAAATAAATGTCACGGTGATGTAAATGTATAGCAGAGGGGATATAGTCAATAATATTGCAGTTGGAGGAGGTGCAAGATAGGGTTGGGGATTAAGAGGTACAAACTAGTATGTATAAAATAAATAAGCTATAAAAATACTCATAATTATAAAAATAAATAATATGTAAAATAATATACAATATAAAAGTAATACACAGCACAGGGAATATAGTCAATATTTTATAATAACTTTAAATGGAGTATAATCTATAAAATACTGAATCAATATTGTACACTTGAAATTGATATAATATTGTAAGTCAAGTATACTTCAATAAAAAATAATAATAAGACTGTAACACCTTTGTATGGTGACATAGGGTACTTGACTAGTCATGGTGATCACTTTGTAATGTATAAAATACAGAATTACTATGTTGGTCCCCTGAAACTAACACAAGATTGTCAGTCAGTTACACCTCAGTAAAAAAATAGGTTTGGCAAAAGCATCGCTAAGTATATTACTCTGAATACTCTAGGTGCAAAAGTTCTTTAACCTCTGAGAGGAAGTCTAATTTTCTGATATATCAAAGGCTATTTGCAATTACTTATTTTGAATTATCATCAGATTGGGTAATATAGTTTTCTCCCATTACTGATGTATAAAAACTCAAACTGGCTGCAAAACCCTGAAATTTTTAAAAATTACTCTTCCAACTGCAATCCTGCTAGAATCAGACTCTTCAAATAACACCTTTTTAAAAATTTATTGTTTATTCAATTTTGAAAGGTTACCTTCCATTTACAGTTATTACAAAATATTGGCTCTATTCCCCGTGTCGTACATACTTCCTTGAGCCCATCGTACACCCGATAGTTTGTAGCTCTCCCCCACCCCTATATTGCCTTTTAAGAGAACTGTTAAGTATATACTTTAGCTTGAAGATTAAAGTTAAACATTTATTTATCCACCTTATAATGACACCCTACATGTCCATGATCCTTTTCCTTAAAGAGCAAATAACTGTATATTTGACTCCAGGGCAATGAAGCCATTAAATGATAATTTATAATACACAAAGTCAAGGTTTTTCTCAAAATCTTTTTTTAAAAAATATTCCCCCATTCAAGGTGCTAAGTTTCATACCAATATACCTGTTATGTCTCTAATGTCTGGAAAGTTAGGCTCACAGAGAAGGGTTTATCTACGGCTTGTGCTCCGGCACACGGCTCCTCCACGGCAGCTGGGTTGCATCCTCTCTCCCTGAGCTGTCTTCTCTGCTCCTGACTCACCCTGCACGCGGGCCTCCAGCATCACTTTCCAGCCTCAGTCGCACTTGGAAGCTCATTAGCCTCTGACTTTCCTAATCAATCCCACGTGCATTCCTTCCACTTCCGTTGACTCAGTTTCAGTCTATCTGGTTTTCTGTCTCCTTAACCACGTTGTGCATTTTAACACTAAAATTTGAACACGATTTCCACGTTTTAGGATTTACCTTGATTTTAGAAAGTGTGTAAATGATGTTACCAAAATAGTTAGCTGAAAACAGCTCATTCCAGTTTGATCTGAATTGCACTTGTGACTGTGTCATCAATGCATCCTGGGAAGTCAGCAGCCTCCCTGGGTCTGAACTTCTTCGTGGATACAATTCGAAGCTTCATCTGTATGGATCCTTTGCTTTAGATCATTCCACAAGTCTATAAATCTTTAATAAAATGACTTATGGGAAGACACACAGCAAAAGTCAGCAGCATAGACAGTGAGTACCGGACACGCGTTGTGGTTTTCGACCTTGGCTTGCATTACCGAGTGACACAAATACGTCATCGGGGCTTGAAGGACGATGTTGCGTGGGGCGAGACTGCTTGAGATATCTGAATCATAGACAAGTTATAACGATGTTTGAATAATATATTCTGACAAGTAAATATGTTTTATTAAGCAGTGAGCATACTCACCATTATTGAAGACATCAATAAATAACTTCAAAATTTCAAAACAGACAATGACCCTCATAATCTATTTCTCATTCTGAGCTCCAATGGATTGAATGAGTAATAAAGCTTCGAAACGTAGAAAATGTAGATGATGTTGAATTCAGACTCTAGGGTTCTGGGTCTCTGATGTTTCCAGACATTTAATTCCAAACAGTATTTTAATTAGTAAAGACCTCTTCACTTAAACTATGGTAAAAGTATATTCAACTGCAAAGGATCTCCGTTATGTAAGGTAAAGAGAGTCACTGGAGTTGTTATGGGCTAGAAATGTCCTCACGTCTATTTTCAGCAAAACACAGGCCAACAGACTGGGAATTCATGATCTTAACATACGATAAATCAATTACCTAATTAATAAGTATGTGTAAGAGAGTTACTGATTGCTTTCAAGCCAATAAAGTGTTACCATAAAGCAAAATTTCAGGAACTGAGTCAAACGTTTACACAAACGTAAGGTTAGATTTTCACGTGTTTTGATAGCCTTTCACATGCCAGACACACATATTACAATTCTATCTATTATTGTAGCAATCTCATGCAATGTGCATTATTCTTTAAATTCTGAAGCTAGAAAGAGGGAGGTTGAGAGAGCTTCATTATCTTCTCAAGTGTCTACTGCTTGTCTTTGGCCACTGTGGATGTCACGTGTTCTCCTTTCCATTTTGAAACTGATGTTTTTCTTGCCATAAATGTACATACAAAATTTTAAATGTCATGGAAGACCACACTCCCACAATTCATAAATTTCTAGATCAGTTTCACTTAATAGGTAAAAAATGACAGCATAGCTCAGATTTTACTTAAAAAAAGATCTACCACCAGTAAGTGGTATCTGGAGAGTACATCTGGCCAATTAAACCTGAAAATTATCTAGAGTGTAATAAATAATACAACACCATATATGTGATTCTGATTCAGGGAATCAGTATGAAGATTAATTAACTAATATATAAATTGGTTCTATTTACTTTGTGTTGACATGCATGTTTGCATGTCAGATATGAGCATATAAGAATATTTGCTCACTATACTGCCTGTATTTAAAAGAAGAATTAGAAAAGGCTTCATTTTTCCAATTACTAATGTTCATGAGTAAAGCAAGCTTTTAACCATTAACTGTGTCCTTAATCTAACCTTCAGCAGTTCTATAGCAAAGCAGGAACTAAGATTTGAGTTCATGAAAATGTGTGATTCTTAAAGATCAAGGAGATTCTATATTTGGAAAACCATCTTGACATTTTTAAAATAACAGCGACAGATATGCAGCTTAAAAAGGGAAAAATATTCCACCTAAAAGAAAATGACTAATAACGCAGCACTTATCAAAACACATGGGAACAGACTGATCATTCAAGATGTATTTTATGTATCAAAAATACGCCTTGGGCTTCCCTGGTGGTGCAGTGGTTGAGAATCTGCCTGCCAATTCAGGGGACACGGGTTCGAGCCCTGGTCTGGGAGGATCCCACGTGCCGCGGAGCGGCTGGGCCCGCGAGCCACAATTACTGAGCCTGCGCGTCCGGAGCCTGTGCTCCGCAACGAGAGGCCAAGATAGTGAGAGGCCCGCGCACCGCGATGAAGAGTGGCCCCTTCTTGCCGCAACTAGAGAAAGCCCTCGCACAGAAACGAAGACCCAATACAGCCAAAAATAAATAAAAAACAAAATACTTTTAAAAGAATACGTCTTGATTATGAAAAATTCTCTTGATTTTTGTTTGTTTTTCTGAACGGAAGAAATATTTTTAGCAACTGTTGGATAAATAGACCTGACAACTTTGGCAAAAGCCTTACGATTAAATGCCACATTTTATTTAAAACAATTATTAAAGATCATCCAAAGTTCAGGGACGCAAAACAGAGCTTTTCCGCCCTGTGCTGTCTTCACAGGGGTCACCTGTACTGGCCTCCTCCTTACTGCTTCGCTGGAAGAGCAAAGTTACAGAAACAAGAAAAAAGAAAGAAGCGCCATGATTTGCTAGAGTCTGATTTACAGGCTGAGAGAAAGGTTAAAAGTTCAAAACCTCCACGATGCACAAACTCTTACAGCATTTTCAAGTTAACGAGTTAGTAAAATTAAAAGAAGCCTAAGTTTTTGACTCCATAGTATTTCTCTCTCTACCAGACCATGTTTAATCCCTGTCCTGAAAGCATCTTCTCAGCACATGTCGACTGATTCTGGCGTAGTCAGGGGTAGAGTCACAGCTGCTGGACAAGGAAATGTTCTGCAAGAAACACTCTCTCAATAACTTCTACCATCTAAGGAGTTGTCAGAAAGGTCTTTTAAAACATTCTATTATTTTTATTCATAATATGTTATTACGTATGGTTACAGTTACCGATCACGTTCCAGGAACGGAATGAGACATCGTCCAACCCGCACCTGGCTCAACCAATAACTTGTCATCTTCTAACCTAGAAAGAGTACCCATGCATCCTTCTAAATACCGCTTATTTTACAGCCGAGCAGGACCCTACGGGGCCTTCCCAGAATAGACTCCCACCCATGTCCTCCACCTGCCTTCTGTCTGTAGAAAAACTTTAGTCAAAGAATACATTTAATCAGAGAAGTGAGAAAATGCAGAAAGCAAAACAATCGAGCAAGACAAACTAATAATAGTTTAGCCACTGAACAAACCCAAGGACCTTTTTTAGTTCCTCCTCCAGGGCTGTAGATAATATTCTGAGCCGCGTCCTTTGAGCTGTTTTGCAGATACTGAAGCTCCCACCAGGTGGTAGAAGTTAACTGCGTGCTGCCCACAAGCGTGGAGACCCCAGACCAGCTGGAACCAGAAGGTATGATGATGCTGATTCCCGATGACCTCACCACCAGCCAATCAGAAGAGGGTGAAGAGGGTCCACCAGCTGACCACGCCCTGCTCCTTGAAGACCCATCACTACCTCCTCCAGGGCGGGTCACACAGTCTTGAGGGCATTAGCCCGCTGTGGCCCCCTCTGCCTGGCAAAGCAGTAAAGCTATTATTTTCTAGTTCACCCAAAACTCTGTCTTCGCGTTTCTACTCGGCACCGGCGAACAGAGGCCGAGTTTCGGCAACAGCTTTACGCATTTATTTAGCCATGAATACACCCTACGATGTGTCCAGGTACTATTTTACAATCTGGAGGTTCCAGACTGTAGAGTCACTGAACTCAGGGAGCTCAGAATTCTTTTGGAGACACAGAGACAAGCGCAGCGTGGGGTGCGGTTCTCCTGTAGCCCAGGAAGTAACAAGGAGTGTGGGGTTTATCTGAGCAACTTGTCCTCATCTCTGAGGTCCCAACTCGGACGTCGTTTCTCTTGTAAAATGCTTTCTGACTCCACCAACGGCTCCCTTTGTAACTTACACCTTTATTTAGTTACCACTTCTAGCCTAACGGCCATGGGCATGGTCACCTTCCTCGGTTTACCAGCCTACCCCCATGGGCACCTAGTTCTGAGCCGCTGTCTCGTACCCGCGGCCTCCGCTGAGCCATTAGAAGCATCCCTGTGCCTGACACGCACCCACTCCTCCCCTCCTTCTGCTATATCTCCCGGCTCTGAGCGTGGGAGATGCCAGAGCCACTTAAAGCAAGAGCCTGCATTTTGTGGCCCCCAGACACTTCTCGTCTCTGTGGAGCCCCCATTCGCAAGCGAGCAGAAAGCAGCTGGGCATCAAGAGACGGTGTGTAATGTGTATGCACATGGCTGATTCGCGTTGTTGCGTAACGCAAACTAAGACGGTTTTGTGAAGCAATGATACTCCAATAAAGATCTATTAAAAAAGAAAACAGAGAGACGGTGTGTAAACTGGATTGAACCACAGCATTCTCTAGAGTCAACACCCCAAACATTCTCACCTACAGACCATTTACTCAATTATATTCCTGACTTCCTTTTGGTCAGATCGTGCTTCCAGAACTAGCTTTCAAAACTGAGGAATGTGTTTCTGTCCTAGGTTTGCTGTAACAAATGACCAAAACCTTTCTGGTTTAAATCAACAGAAGTTCCCCTTCTCACAGGGATGGAGGTCAAAAGTCCAAGATCACCTTCACTGGGTGCCGGCGGGGCCGCACTGGGGGTGACAGGTAGGTCCCAGGCGCTGATCTCCCCCTTGCCCCTCCCGTCTTCTGGTGTCCTTGGCACTCCCCGGCTGCTGGCCCACCTCTCTCTGCGTCTCCCCCTCTGTGTGGCCCTGTCAGCACTCCCTCTGTCTCTATTGCAAAGAGAAATTGTGCTCAGTATTAGCAGCCCCTCTCTAATCCAGGACAACCTCCTTCTTGTCAGACCTTCCATTTAACCGCATCTTTGGCCCTACCAGGTAACGCTCACGGACAGCAGGGCGCAGGGTGTGGACAGATCTTCCGGGCTGCTGCTCAGCCCTGCTAGACGGAGGGTACTTGGCAAAAGACAGGCTTAACGTCTCACAACCAAGTCGCTTCAGTTCTGAAGCCCTGGTTTGCAGGGATGTCTCAGCGATGGTGGATCCTGCCCTGTGCTTACCCTAACGGTGCCCTAACCGGTAGAGGATGGACGAAGGGTCCCTGGCCACCCCTGGGGACCAGAGCTGGGCTGCTCGCGGACGTCTGTGCACTCCTGCTCAGACAGGGCTCCCATCAGGCACAGAGAAGCTCGGTGCTTCCCGGCCAGCGTGCTGTAAACCCACCTCATGTCTCCCTGGATCACGGCATCGTTTTATTTCCTCACTCTACTGATTCTTAAGGAAACTGCATGAGTGCCACAGCTGTGAAGAGTAGAAAACAACCGAGTCCCCATTGTCCTGATCAAACGATAAAAATAAGTCACCTCAACAAGCCCCATCTGACCCCCAGTGTGACTGGGAGAAGAACAGAGGATGAAGACAGTGGGGTTCTTCCTTTTGTTCTTTCGCACGTAGAAGTAGCGATCCTTGGGGGATGCTGAGAGGGAGAGGGGTGACAGACTGAGTGTCACGGGTGGGAGAAGACAGACTCACCCAGGTCCAGGCCACCGCGTTACACCAGAGCGCCGAACACAGGCTCCGCTCTCACCGAGAGCTGGTTGTCTCTTCCCAACTTTGCTGGTCGATCTTTCCCAAGACTTTCCGTCCCTCTCCACGAACACCTGTTCACCACAACTCACTGTTCTTTCCCCAGCATGTTTCCCTGAGCCCAGCACAAAGTAAATGCTCAATAAATAGCACTGAATGGATAAAAGGAGGGAGGGCGGGAGGGAGACCAGGGATCTCTGGCTAAGCACTGAGGGTGGCTCCTATGTTCTTATCTTAGCTCTACGTCCACTTACGAAGTAGAAATTCTATAGCATTACTTTAGGACTGAATAAACTTTTTATAAATAACTGTTAAGTCCTTGTTAAAAGTCATTATAACTTGCCATATAAAAAGCCAGCCAACTGGAATAGGATAAAATAATAAAACGGGCTCTGAATTCAAACAAGAGTCTTATATTTGCCAACAATTATTTTATGCTATGTCACAAAGGAACGTGGCAAAGGTTTACACTGTTTCCTTCAATAGGTTCGGTTCATCAGGGACTCTTTGTCAGCCTCGTGTTTTAGGATCTTTAACCCGCCCTTCATCACTCATCCAGGAAGCAAGTGTCAGGAAACGAACAACGTGCTCTCCACGACTGTGCAGGGAACGGTGATTTCCACATGCTGCTCCTTTCCAACAACTCTTTAGCTCCTGTAAAAACACTGCTCATCTGCTGCCATTTTTTCTTTCTCACTTGACTTTTTAGAATAAAATCCATTTATTCTGCAGCCTCACGCTCATTTCCTTTGGAAAATACTCCGCCACAGTCTCTCTTGCCCCGGTGACAGGGTTTTTCTGACCACTGGGGGTCACAGACACACAGGAGACAAGAGCCCCCTGCAGCCCAAACTCCTCACAGCACCGCCTGAAGCGCGGAAAAAGATGGCTAGTGATCTATCGTGTTTACTGTTATTTGACTGACCAAAGCTGGGGAGTGGGATTGCTGGGCTGAATAAAACGTTCCCGAGTCCCTGGTGTGGACTCTCAAGGCTGAGTAAAGGGCTGGAAGGTTCTCTTCTGGGATCTGGGCCCTGTCTTCCTATATTGAGGGGATGCTGAAAGGGGTAACTGAACCCAAAGCAGGTCTGACCTAGACTTGAGATCCAAGAATATCTGTGCTCTCCCTTTGTGTTTCTTGTGGGAAGCTTTGTTTGCTCTTTGTATTTTGTGTGTTTACTTTGTTTACATTGCTTTGATAAAATCCAAGCTTGGATTACTTAGGATTTGGAATGTAAGTAAGTAAAGAAAGCCTTTGGCTTCTTTTGATCCTATTGATATGTTATGCAGACATCCCAGGTTAGGTGAAGAAGTGTTCTGTGGGTTATAGCAGGCAGACTGGCATGCACTGGGGTTTCATGCTGAAGCTCCAGTGTGGGGTAAGTATTAATTTATGTACATATTTCTTCTTTGCACATGTGTCCTTTGGTGAAAATTTTGGGTATTCTGGGCTCCTTTAATCACTTCCCAACAACAGACTAAATATAACCTTTGGTAAGCCTGCCCCACAAATTTCACTGGACGTACATACAGATCTGTGTTCGTGTACCACTGTGACACTTGTGGACGCAGGAACTCTATAAGCACGTTTACAGAAAGAGTCTAGTCCCTGAATCAACAGAAGGAAGAGACCCCTTCTGACCAGGACCACCCTTCCTGATTTAATACGTGGAAAATAAATTACTTTTTATTGTGTCACACCACTGAAATTTGGGGATAAATTCGCTACAACATAATATTACTGTAAATAATATATATACTTAAAGCAATCTAGGCATATTAATATCTAAAACACACGTCATTTTAATGCAAACCATAAATGAAATGGTAGAAAGCAATTCCTAGCCTTTCTGATTTCAAATCAGACATCAATTCAACCACTGCAAATACAATTTATTTTTTAAAAATTTATTACCTTCTTTAAGTTCCCCAAGCTTAGAACCTCAATCTTGGACTCGAAAGCATGAAGATATAAAGAAGGCAGAAACAAAATTCTCAAAAAATATACACTGAAGTCAGTGTCATGTTTGAGAATTTCTTAATATGCAATTTGGAAGAGTTCCAAGATGCATTCTATTTTAAGATAACTAGTGGAAATCACATAAAGGCATTAAACTTAATTTTTTTACAACTCACTTTAACCAAGTATGCAAATATGTCTATGTCCTACTGAGTTATCAAATAAGGTTCTTCCTCTCGAAATTATACACATAAATTTACACAACCACCTGAGTGAATCTGTAGATGTCGTTTTTTTCAGAGCTCTAGGAATTTTTTAGGAATTTGTTGTTGAATGGCATCTCTATCATTGTCATCAAGAGAAAATAAATGATATAATAATCCTTTGGTGAAGCTAATTTGTCCAAACCCTTAGATTAGCATGCAGATGTTGAGCTTTACTAAGTATAGAACATAAGACGAAATTAAAATGCAGTTGTGAATTATTCATTGAGTTTTATGTTCAGTAACCATGAGAGCCTGCGGGGTCTTTGATTCTGCCAGCAACTCACAGGCACCTCTGCAGAACTTCTGCGTTCTCAAGGAGATGAGGAAAATTATACATCTTTTGACAGAAAATTGTCACCTTTGGCACTTGCTTCAGGCTACGTTCTCCAGATCCCATTTGAAATAATTTCCTGGAGAGGTTTGAGCTCTGTCTTCTCTGATGACCTATGTGAACTTACTTTTCAGACTTCTGTCTCTGACAGAATTTTAAAATGTCTTCATCTTAATGCAGTACAATGGCTGGTGAGCGAGATTTCAACTTCTGTCCTTCTCTTAGGGCCCCTGGACCCACCCCTCTGTGGGATCCTTGCACTCCTGTTTGATAGGACTCATAATTTTAGGACTTGACAGGACTCATAATTCATTAAGAAATTATATAATTACTTAAAGCAATTTTTAATTGTGTTACTCATAACGTTTTTGAAAAACGATGCAAATACTTCGTTATGCAAACTCACTACGTATAAGTCTTGACATAGATAATCCCACAAGGTCTGAGGCACTCATGGTCAACAGGAGGGAAAAGTCCCAGGGAGGAGACAAGATCCTTACATCATGAAATGACTTGGTGACAGTGACCTGAAGTTCTCTGTACTGACATGGTCACATTTATGTCCAATACAGAGGTCTCAGCTGCAAATTCCAATGAACACATCTTGTTAGCAGCAGTTGAATGACCCTGTACTATTGATTTAAATATATATGTTAATTCATTGATGAAAATGGCATAGCATTGTTGTGATAACTAATGAAAATATCTTTTTCTTTATAATTTTGTTTTCCTTTTCTTCTATTGTTAATTTCAATTTTTTTGTCATTTAGCATTTTTCTCCTTGTGTTGAAAACAACTGTAAAAAATAATTCCAAAATCAATACTTAAAGAGGGATAAGCAAAACTAGGTGTAAAGGAACAAAAGCTAAGGGGCAATTAAGTTACCTTCTACATGAGGTTTATACGCTATGGAAGAGTAGAATTTGCAACTTATATAAATGATTCACTGATCCTAATAATGGTTTTTTAAAAATCCTGACCAATCTTTCGTTAAATTAAAAAAGAATGTTAGCTTTAGGTTTCAAACACTTATATATGCAGGGTTGTTCTGGTCTGAATTGATGGGTTGGTGCCCAGAGAGCACCAGCTTAGCGGTAATGTCCTAACCTTTCCCAATTCAGGAGTTAGCATCTCACTAGATTCTCATGCATATTCTGCATCTTCACTGCATTCCCAGAGATGTCAAAGTGCTCAGGACTTGAGGGCTGTGGACCTTTTCCTTCCTAATTGTGTCCACACTGTAGGTGCACAGAGATTGTTGACCCAATACCATTAAATCATTCCTGATTTTTAAATTTGAGCTGGGATCAGAAATCTTCCATAGAATATTTCAATAAGATCAATGGAAGGGGCAAATATATTTTAGCAGTCTATCCTTACAGTTAGGATGTGAATCCTGGTAAGATTTTCCTTCAGAAATCTGCCATTTCTATTTATTAGTTTCTTCATAAAATCAAGAACCTCTTCTGTCAAATATGTGCTCAGTTTTTGAGTGTTCTTAGTATGTGTTGCTTAATTTAAATACAATAGCAATGTCAAGGAGTGTTCTGCCTATGGTCACTTCTAGGAGTTTTATGGTTTCAGGTCTTACATTTAGGTGTTTAATCCATTTTGAGTTTATTTTTGCATATGGTGTGAGGAAATGTTCTAATTTCATTCTTTTACATGTAGCTGTCCAGTTTTCCCAGCATCACTTGTTGAAGAGACTGTCTTTTCTCCAGTGTATAGTCTTGCCTCCTTCGCTGTAGATTAATTGACCATAGGTGCGTGGGTTTATTTCTGGGCTCTCTATTTTGTTCCATTGATCTGTGTGTCTGTTTTTGTGCCAGTAACATGCTGTTTTGATTACTGTAGCTTTGTAGTATAGCCTTAAGTCAGGGAGCGTGATAACCTTCAGCTTTGTTCTTTTTTTCCTCAAGATTGCATAGGCAGAACACTGTTTGACATAAATTGTAGCAATATTTTTTTGGATCTGTCTCCTAAGGCAAAAGAATTAAAAGCAAAAATAAACGGGACCTATTTAAACTTAAAATCTTTTGCACAGCAAAGAAAACGATCAACAAAATGAAAAGACAACCTGCTGAAATGGGAGAAAATATTTGCAAATGATTTGGCTGATAAGCAGTTAATATCCAAAATATATAAACAGTTCATACAACTCATTATAAAAATAAAAAAAGACAATTAAAAATGGGCAGAAGGCCTGGACTGACATTTTTCCAAAGAAGACATACAGATGGCTAACAGGCACATGGAAAGATGCTCAATATCAGTCATCATCAGGAAAACGAAAATCAAAACCACAATGAGATATCACCTCACACCTGTCAGAATAACTATCATCAAAAAGAACACAAATAACAAATATTGGTGAGGATGTAGAGAAAAGAGAACCCTTAAGCACTGTTGATAGTATTGTAAATTGATGCAGCCACCATGGAAAAGAGTATGGAAGTTCCTCAAAAAATTATAAATAGAACGACTATAAGACCCAGCAATTCCATTCCTGACTGCACATTTGAAGAAAATGCAAACACTAATTTGAAAAGATACACACACCCCACTGTTCATAGCAGCATTATTTACAATAGCCAAGATATGGAAGCAACCTAAATGTCCACTGACAGATGAATGGATAAAGAAGATGTGCTACATATATATTGACAGAATGGAATACTACTCAGCCATAAAAAATCAACAAAATTCTGCCATTTGCAACAACATAGACGGACCTAGAAGGTATTATGCTTAGTGAAACAAGTCAGAGAAACACAAATACTCTATGTTATCACTTATATGTGGAATCTAAAAAATATAACAAACAAATGAACATAATAAAACAGAAACAGACTCACAGATATAGAGAACAAACTAGTGGTTACCAGAGAGGAGAGGGGAGTGGGAGGGTAAGACAGAGTAGGAGATTAAGAGATACAAACTACTATGTATAAAATAGATAAGCCACAAGGATATACTGTACAGACAGAGAATAGAGCCTTTTTTTTTTTTTTTTTTTCCGGTACGCGGGCCTCTCACTGTTGTGGCCTCTCCCGTTGCGGAGCACAGGCTCCGGACGCGCAGGGCTAATATTTTATAATAACTTTAAATGGAGTATAATCTACAAAAATATTGACTCACTTATGTTGTACTCCTGAAAATAATATATTGTAAATCAACTATGCTTTGATTTTAAAAAAAGAAAATAAATAAATTTAAGTGAAAAATGCATAAATAAATCCATTAGCAAGATGTACAGTACTTCTCTTGCTCAACTGGAAAATAAGGGGACTCCTAACAATATATTTTTCCCTCCAAGCTGACCCCCACACCGCAAGTCAGCTTTAACTGTTAGTTCAAGCATATGTAAGAACTTAATTTTCAAAAAGATTTAAACATTGGAAATGTTTAATGTATAAGGTGTACATGAAATAATAGAGTGAGAATAATAACCATGGCAAAATGCAATGGTCTTTATTCAGTTTAAGAAGTTTTCATTTAAATAATGATAAACTTTAGAAGGTTTCAATGAGGAATACAGACCACGATGAAAAATTACAGTTCTGTTCTTTTGGGGACAGTTTCTAGTAAGCTGTTAGCTCTCTAATTCCTTAATTCTGCACACTATTTTGAATTTAATCCTTTTGCTGTTAGATGCATTTGAGTGACATTCTTAAGAAAAATGACTGCTCTTTCCAAAAGTAAAGAAAAGGAGCTGTAATGAGATTATGAAGAAAATATATGAGTTTTCCCTCAAAATAGTGAGGGTGGAGGTGTGGGAGAAGGGCAGTAAAACACAAAGTCATAAATGTTTACATATATAAAAGCTGTCAACATACCTCACCTACTATATGTGCTACATTTGTGCAGGTTTTTTACTATCATCAATCATTATATTTTACTCTATCATTATTAAGTAAGTGTATTGTACGTACAATGGAGCTATTCTTACAAAATTGACATAAATCTTGTGTAATATTCTCTTTGTAAAAAGGGACAGTAACAGCCAAAGTTTGATTGACAGCTCTTTAATAATGCTGGTGGCACCATAAAAATGAAAAAAAAATGCAGCCTTTCATGAGAGAAGATAAATCAGAAAGAAATGGCTGAAAAAAATGACTGCACTATGAAAAGATCAGACACTTAGATTAACATAAAAGGCACTTATGGAAAACCCTTGCATTTCCTGTCCAGTGATCAGAAGACCAAGTACAGACAAGAAAGTTAACCCCCGTTTTCCTACAAGACAAGCTGCCACAAGAACAACTTATTTTTGCTGCTAAATATCATCGTTTTGAGGAGATTTCTTTTAAGATCACATTTAAAATAAAGTTTTAAATATAAAACACAGTCTCTAATTAGATTTGCCGTAAAAATATAAATACGTCAACTTGTCACTGGCAAAGAGTGAAAATGGGCCGTTTTAGGGTTTCTGCTGCTGTCTTCCTCGACGTTTCTTATAGATTCACATGCATACCCACATACGTGCATACACACACTCACACCCACGTGGGACTTTCGATCCTCACTCACGCTGTAAACACCTGCACTGCTCTGGCTGAGTCATGCTAGTGGCTAGAAAATGTTTGCAACACCTTTTGCCTTGAAACTGGAATATCATTTTGAAGCCATGCACTGATACACATGAAAAATGCTTTACCTTCCCTGATATTTAATAACCATCCTCTAGATGTTAACTTTGCTCATCCTCAGTCTAACCCTACTAGAATATGATGTATAACATTCAGTGCTAGACCCAACACAGGTGTCCAAGAAATCTTTATTTTAACAAACATGACTAATTGGCAATAATTAGTATCTCCTGTCTATATATTGTTAGTGTCATTGCTCAGAGCATTAGATTTATGCTCAGTGTTTATTTTCACTGAAAAGTTTCTCTTATTTTAACCACTTACATATTTCCTGATGCTGAATTTGGCGCAGGTGACATGGTTAAAGGTTTAAGTTCCTTTAAGGAGGAGGAGCCTCTCAGGTTCTCAGGGCCTTACTCAGAAAATTGTTGGGGAATTGGACCCGCCTTCTCTGTTATTACGAGGTCTTCCCAAATTCTGCTGGCGTTTGGATCTTTTACTCTCTTCTTTCTTGGCACTTTGTACATCTCACACATTTCAAGCACGTGGATACAGAAAAATAGGGTAAGATGATACCAATTATGATGTTTCCCAGGTAGTGACAGAGCTCACATTTCGTATTCATCACCACTGCTGCTTCTGGCAAACTGCACTTTGACACGTATTTTTTTTTTTTTTTTTGCTGTACGCTGGCCTCTCACCGTCGTGGCCGCTCCCGTTGCGGAGCACAGGGTCCGGACGCGCAGGCTCAGCGGCCGTGGCTCACGGGCCCAGCCGCTCCGCGGCACGTGGGATCCTCCCGGACCGGGGCACGAACCCGCGTCCCCTGCATCGGCAGGCGGACTCCCAACCACTGCGCCGCCAGGGAAGCCCTGACATGCATTTTTAAAAGGTACACACATCCCTGAACCATGGAAAAAAGCCTGAAAATACTGCCAACATTGTTTAACTTATCAGCATTTAATAAACCCTCAATTTACGGAAAGACATACAATTAAAGATGTTCTGTGAGTTAATTAATGTTAAATTATTTTGGAAATAGTGGCAAGACACCACATTTCTTTTATCAAGAAAAGTCCTAATGTGTGCACTCTTGAATATTCACCTTCAGTCGTATTCTGAAGAGCACTCTCCCACAAAAGGGCTCAGGTAGTCCTCACCTAATTCCAGATTTTCCAGTCCAAGTGCAGACTAATTCTGATAACATCAAAACTACAAGCAACAATGTGATCATTAAGCCAATATACACGGAAATATTCATTTTATCTTTTAAATGAGCCTATTTTTAGATGGAGTTTTTCTCGAAATCCTGCCACAATGAACGCCTCTGAAGCTCTTTTCTGTTTTATAAGTAAAATGTAATGCTGGGAGATGTTTGATGCACAACTATCAATTTCAGTAGATGTTCACTGATTTGTTTCCCATTAAAATAAGATCTAGGTACAATGTCTAAAAATTAGTTGCACAATTTAACTTCCTCAGGAAATAGTCTATTGGATGGATGGATGAATGGATGGATGGTGGATGATGGACGGATGGATGGACAGTGGTAAATAGATGTATTTTTTCTTGTTGATGAACTTATTCACTCTGCTTTTTTATCTGTGTATATTAAAAAGTGTAGGGCTTTTTAAGCAATGCGGTATTAAGAACTGTCTCCCTGCTACATGGGAAAGCCTTTCTGTGTACATCCTGTCCCTCCAACCTTCACGTCAGGGGGTTGTGGCTGATACAGTAGTCAACCTAAAATACTATTTATACTTATTAAATCCTATTAAGTACAAACGCACTGACAACATCATGCATTGATAAATTTGCTAAAAGGTATCCTCTGGGAAAGAAAGTAAATGTGACTGCCAAATCTTACTCAGACTTCAGATACAAATAAACTGTGAATACGATGTTAAAACTATGACTATTACAGGTAACGTTAATGGACTCTCAGATTCTCTTCTGGTTCCTTTCTCTGCACTGAAGTCAGAAGAGATTTCCAAAATGGAAATCTTATGTCACTATCTTGCTGCAAAATAACAAAACAACCAAACAACAGAAGACAAAAAGCAAAACTTTAAATGCTTTCCTGGTGACCTTTGGATAAACAACAGCGTGGGTCTGCCCCTTCCATCTCTGCAACCCCCCTCACCGCGCCCGCTGCTCTGGGTGCCCAGCCCCGTTACCCTCATCCAGTGCCTTCACGACTTTCCCACAGCGCAGGGCTCACTCAATACTCTGCTCTCTGTCTGAACCTATAAATCACCTACAAACCTTCAGATCTCAGGTCCGGTGTTACTTCCACAGAGAACCCTTTTTTGACTGATGTTTCATTCCTTTCAGAAAGCTGTTTTTCTCTCTCTCTCTCTCTCAGCAGATCTCATTTCTCTTTGCAAATAGAAAAATGTTCTATTATGATTATTATCATAAACAACATAATGCACATTAGCGATCCAATTCTCCAAGCACTCCTCCCATTTCTGTACAACATAGAAATGTACAACATTTCTTAGAAACATAGCAGCAACCGCCCTTAGTTCTGGACGATCTTTGCAAGGATGAGTGTATTGTAAACTGCTCTCGACCACAGAGCTATGTCTCCCTATGGAAGAAAGAGTAGAATAAAGACAATAAGCTCATCGCAGGGAGGCTTACAACTCCCTAAAAAATTACCTCACTTATGTCCGGTATTGTAACCCACAGTGTGTGCAGGTGTCTAGCTGGGCCCACCCACGTGCCCCCCTGGGACAGGAAGCAGGAGGGACTGACAAATATGTGATGCTCCGTGCTCCCTCTGTGCCAGGGAACCAGGCTCTCTGCCTCTGATCAGGAGTCTGGCGTCTTTCACCAGCACCCACAAAACTGCGACAGGCTAATTTTTCAGCTTATAAATGAGGTAAAATCTCAAACTGTTTATAGTTCTTAATAATGTACAAAAGGGAAGAAAAAATGTGAACAATATAACAATAATGCGAAGGAAAAATTGTAAGAAAAGGAACTAAGTAGAAGACCATATGGAACACCAGGAAATTAGAGAACCACATAAATCAGAAAACAAACATCACGCACAATATCACTACCCAAAGATATGCTCGGTGTCAGCTGTCTGATGTATTTGTACTAAAAATATTCTCTATGTATATGCATTTGCTATAATTTATTACCACATAAAACAATGTTGTGATAAGTACTATTTTATGTGCCTCTATGAGGTCTGATTATTTCTATAGCATCAATTCCTACAAGTTGAATTTCCAAGTCCAAGACAATGCATGCTGCCCTACTTTAGTGCTCTGCAGAGAAGCAGTCTGAATGGTACTGAGAGTTACCAAGAAAAATAAGGGGGACAGGGGATTGTGCTTCATTTTTAAGAGGAAGCAAAGAGCTGCAACGTTAATATTTAAGGAAAAAACTTAAGGAGATGAAGGAGTAAGCTGTGAAAATTCCAAGCAGAGGGAACTGTGAGGAAAGTCAGCAGAGTTTTGTTTTTTTTTTTTTTTTAAAAAAAAAAAAGGAGTGGGGGTTTGGCCTATTTGAGGAAAAGCAGACAGGGTGGCACAAAGCCACACAAGCAGGGGAACAAGGGCACAAGGACACGCCGGGACCACCGTGGAATCCAGGTTGCAGGCCCGTGGGCAAGGAACTCCGTGTGGGTGAGGACCCCATTCTTGCTGAGAACACCAAAAAGAGGCCATGTTGGCTCCTCCCAAGATTGAATTCCCCGCAAGTCACCTTGAGATACGATGTGATGTCTCGCCCTGGACACAGCAGGCTTCCTTCCACTTCTTGTAAAGTGATGCGACCCCAAGCTCCATGTTCTCCCCCGCGGCAGCCTCTGCGTGAGCTGGTCCCCATCACAGGTCTGGAACCCGGGAACAAGGACAGCGGACACCAACACACAGCTCCAGCTGCTGCTATGGTCACAGCATCCTCTGTCACTGACCCGGAGTCCCAGGGCACAGGGGCAGCTGCACCTCTAGCTCCCAAGTGGGGTAAAAGCCCACACCTCCCATGGTCTTGACAGGTTACACCAACCACTGCAAAGATGTGACCAGGAGTTCCATCAGACTGTGCACACAAGATTAATGCAAAGAGCTAAAGGGTCACTGTCATCTGTGCAGGGAACAGACCAAAATAAGACAAGGTGGAGATACACAGGAAGCAATTCCACAAACGCAGGCAGGACATGGTGGCCATCTGGACAAAAGTCCTGGCAGGAGGCATGCTGAGTGGTCGCATTATTTCTGTATAATAAATAATATTTATTTATTGTAAAGTAAATAAATATACAGAATTTCTGTATAATAAAATAAAAGAGTAACTCATGACGAGTTGCTAAAAGGATGGAGCTGGAATTAACTAAATTTATACAAGAAGCTCAGAATTGGAAATTTCAGATTAAGGGAGTTTCCTCCCATTCTCAGTTTGGTAAGAGTTTTTATCGTGAATGGGTATTGATGGATATTGAGTTAATAAATGCTTTTTCTTCAGCTAATGAGAGGATCATAGGTTTAACTCTTTAGTTCTGTTAATTACATTGATCACTGGGTCTTGTTTGCTTTCCCAGAAAAAACAACACTGAGCTGTGAGGTATTATCCTTTTATAAAGGATAGGATATGCTAATAGTTTATTAAGAATTGTGTATGTATATTCATGAGCAGTATTAGCCTGCAATGTTGTTGGTTTTTCTTACTAGATCTTGTCAGCATATATTGCAACTGATCACAATTATTGGGAACAAATTCAAATTCTACTATCTAGAAGCGTTTGTACAATGTTGGTGGGTTCTTTCCTTTAAATATCTAAAATAATTCTTGAAAACACCTCAGCCTAGAGATTTCTTTATGGGAACGCTTTAAAATATAAATTTGATTTCTTTAATAGTAAATATTTCAGATTTCTAATTTGTTCTGAATTGGTTTACATAAAATTGACTTTTTCTAGAAATTTGTACATTTGATCAAAAGTGACATATTTGTTAACATGATACTGTTACTAATAAGCTCTTAAGATCTTTTTAATGTCTACAGGCTCTCTGGTGATGTGCCTTTTTTTCATGTTTGATACTGGAGATGTGTCTTCTTTTTTCTTGATCATTCTTCCTAGGGGTAAATCTCTTTTGTTAGTTTTCCTTCAAAACACTAGCTTTAGAGGACAGATTTTTTTTTTTTTTTACTGTATATTTGATTTATATTTCAATAATGACCCCCCTTATATTTATTATTTTCTTACTACTTTCTCAATTTTTTTTCAATTCTTGTTCTAACTTCTTGAGTTGAATATTTAAAATGTTGCTATTCATCCTTTTTTCTTTTCTGAAATATCAATTTTTAAGGCTATTTATTTCCCACTAACACAAATTTAGCTAGATCTCAACAGTCTTCATATTTTGATATTTGATTATAATTAAGTTCAAAATATTTTCTAACATTAATTGTTAGAAATGTTAACACTAGCTTTAGAGGACAGATTTTTTTTTTTTTACTGTATATTTGATTTATATTTCAATAATGACCCCCCCTTATATTTATTATTTTCTTACTTCTTTCTCAATTTTTTTTCAATTCTTGTTCTAACTTCTTGAGTTGAATATTTAAAATGTTGCTATTCATCCTTTTTTCTTTTCTGAAATATCAATTTTTAAGGCTATTTATTTCCCACTAACACAAATTTAGCTAGATCTCAACAGTCTTCATATTTTGATATTTGATATTTGATTATAATTAAGTTCAAAATATTTTCTAACATTAATTGTTAGAAATGTTAGATTTTTTCTTTGAAAACGAATTATTTATAAGAATACTGCTTGATATCCAAACACTTTGGGCTTTTCTAGTTATTTTTTATATTAATTATATTTGACTAAATGTCTCACCGTGGTTAAAGAACATACTGGGAATAACTATTTAATACTTGTTTTGTCCTGCTCACTACAAAAGGTTCATTTTTTTTAGTATAAGCTACAACAGGGACTTAAAAAGCATAGTGGTTAACAAAGACACAGGGATAACCCCACAGCACATGTGCAAGGAAGTTAACTGCAAACAGCATCGCATAAGTGTAAAATATAATACATTCTAAAAATTTAGAAACTCGAGAAATAACTTTTCCCCAGAGTTGCCATAGAAAATCTTAGAAAATACGGGTTTAGTCGAGGCTGAGAATTACGTATAAGGTCTATATAATGTATTTCCAGTACAGATCAGTCTTAGTAATTGTGGTTGTTCTCATTTGGCTGAAAGAAAGTTTTGTTAAAGCTGGAGAGTTGTAAGAAACACAGCTGGAGAGATAATTGGGGCTTTGATTATTTTGATTGTTGGGTAAAGATGTTTCAATTTTATCCTCTAGGCAATGTGAGTCCATATATCTGAACAGATGGCTAGAGAAGTGATTTTGAAAGATGAGTATAACATCATCTGAAGGGACAGAGGAAAGGCCTGCTAAGCAGTTAAAAAACTGCTAAGGCACAAATTAATACCGATGCAAAAGTGAAAGCAGAGACACAGAAAGGGACAGACCTGAAAGACACTTGTGAAGGGAAAATCAACATAATGTAGACATAGTTCAGGTGCAAGAATGAGCCAGATTTCCCTGAAGTTTTGACTTTGGTAATGTAGAGCTGTGTTTCTATAAAATGAAATATGAATATAGTAAGTGTATGCTGATAATTCTTTGGTTACAGACATTCTGAATTTCAGATGCTGGTGATCAATCTGGTAAAACATGTTTTGTAGGTAATTACAAGCTTATAACTTGAACCCAGAAGTGAACATAAGTATGAACTTTTAGAATTTAAGGTAAGAAATATGAAGCCAACAGTTTCATTTGTGAATATATATAAAATCTCTGAAAAGAGAATGAGGGGGAAAAGAATAAAAGGAGATATTGTGAGTTGCATGCAGATGCAGGAGACAGGAGAAAAAGAGAAGGAAATGAAGAGGGTAGAAATGACATAGCGTTTAGTCAACAAATGCAGGACTAGGCACACACTAGCTAATCTGAAAGAGTAATCATATAGTGCAATACTGCAAATGTCTAGGAGGGAAAGACTTCTGAGAAATGATGTGCTGATGGGCAAGAACAAATATTTCTGTTGGCAAGAGGAATGGCACGAACATTTATTGAGTGCTTACTGTATGTCTGATTAGGTAAAAAGACACACACACAACACACAGAAAGAAGGAGAGATTCTCATTAAATTCAATGAACCATATGATATGGGTAGTGCAATGTTATAATAGGAAAAAACAAATCTGGCTCCATATTAGATCTGTTTCTTTTTCTTTAATGCTTGTACTCTGTTGACTGCTTAGTCATGCTGGCTCTGCACCTTTTGGAAAAGAATGTTGCCTGTAGCCTGAAATATACAGGAGAGCCCATTCTCAAGGCTCTGACCTTTCAGAGTCCATTCATATAGAGATGGAAAGTTGCAAAACAGAGAATAACATTTGTCTTGTTGGAGGTTTACAGGAACATCCTGATCTGAGCTATTAATACGTGCACAGCTGCAAGAACAATGGACTCCCGATATCAAGAAGTTTGCAACCACGGGACCTCACCCCTCCCTCACCTGGCCTTTAAAAGTAATTTCCTGAAACCCTTGGAGGAGTTCAGGGTTTTCTGGGCAGGAGCCAGACATTCTCCTTGTGTGGCCCTGCAATAAAATTCTATGTTCCAAACTCCAACATTTCGTTTTGTTTGACCTCACTGTGCTGCGAGCACAGGAACTTGCTTTCGGTAACAATCTCTATTTATAAAGTAAGGACAAGGCTCTCTCTTTAAAGTAAAAGGCATGCTCTGTCAAATCCTAATAAATGGTGCAACCTGGATTTTTTCTGATTCCAAACCTACCCTCACAAAGACAGGACAGATTTTAGTAATGTAAGATAATTGGAAGTTACAGTTTGTTAGACCTGAGGGGGATGAGAGTGAATTGCCAAAACTTACTTTGAGGATACAGTGAGAGTTGATGGGACACCCATAATTTGGATTCATACTTTCTTCCATTCATTCCTACAATAAGTATCTATTATGACAAGGGAACTATGCAGGGTGACTAGAAATAAAAGAGGTCAGCATAAACACAATAACAACAAAGCAATAAAAACAAATGTCACCCGAACTCTCTCTTTGGGAAGGTAATAGTACAGGGGAAACAACTGTGAATTTTTAAAAAAAAAGGTCGAACATATGTAAAACTGATACTGTGAAAGTGCAAGGAAGGAAATACATAGTTCTGTGACAGAAAATGATACCTGAGCTGAAATCTGAAGGAAGAGGAATTACTTACCAGAAAAAAAAATGTGCTTTTATGTGTGGCTGAGGGGAAGGGGACTCTAGTATGTATATATTTAGGACCCCAATAAATGATGGTTGAATTCTAAATTACTCATATCCAATGCCCTCAATCTTGTTTAAAAAAGCTCAAAACCAGAGTCTTGATCATAACATTCTAAATAATGTCATTTGATCTTTATGTTTAATAAGAAAAAAAGAATACTGCAACAAACATATTCCCAATAAGATTGGTAAATATTATTTAGTCTATTTTCTCTTGTAAAAGCCATTGTTGCTAGAAAGATAGCCATTATTAAAATTATGATGAACTAGAAACATATAAAATCCCTTAGTTGGTTTTACCAGATTTTAATTATGATAAACAGAGTAATTAACTTAATGATGCAAAAAAATTAACATTTTCTGTAGTACTAAAGGAAGGACATTTAGATTAACAAAATAAATGGGAAAATGGGGACAATGCATGGCCGGTTGTATGCATCATGCGTGCGGAGTCAGTAGCAACCTTTGTACTATTGTTTCAGGAAAGAAGAATTACTCTTTCCGGCAACTCAGTTATCCTTCTGAGAATCAAGAGACAATAATCTCTAAGAGTCAGCTTTTGAGTGTGTGCCCAGATGATAAAATCCCTTTTTCTCTCAGAACTGCCAGAGGGTCTGGGCTCTTTTTAGCCACTATAGCTGCCCTAACCCCCTCAACACACAGCCCCCTGGCTGTCTACACAGAGATGTGGATCCCACAGTCATGATTAGTCACAGTTAAAATGGATTCAGGATGGAGAACAGACAGACCTGGGCCAACCGATTTATTCCTCCAGAGAAGGTACAGAAAACTCTTCAAACCCCAGGGGGAGAATATAAAACAAGAATCTGTAAACAAGAGAAAAATAAAAATCCGATCTTTTCTTGTTGTGAATTTGTCCTGGAAAAGGGAAGTCAAGAAAAACATCCCTTACTAACTGCAGGAGCAAACACAGTATCATGTGAAGGGGTTTACTGCATATATATTGTAGCATTCCCCCTCTGTGCCTGCTGCAGCATTACTTTTCCCATAGTCGGAAAGATCAAACTATTCCCAAGAGAAGGAAATTCTAACACAGCTCATCCTTTAACATCCCAGTACCTGTGGGCAGGCAGCCTCTACGGCGGCCCTCAGTGACCTTGTGACCTGCCTCTCCTTGAGTGTGGACGAAGCTCATCCACTTGCTTCTAACACACAGACCATGAAGAGATGCCACTGCCCGGATCAGGTCACCAGAAGAGCAAGGTTGCCCTGTCTCGGGGGCTGGCTTTCCCCTGCCCTCTCTGTGCCCCTCACACTGGGAAAGCAAGCTGCCAGGCTGTGAGTCAGTCCTCTGGTAAAGCTCATGTGGCCCCATAAGGCTGAGGCCTCAGTCCTACAGACAACAAGTTGCAGAAGCCTGACAAGGAACGCGGGTGAGCTTGGAGGGGCATCTTTCAGCCCCGCACGAGATGTGAAATGATCCAACTCACGGCAATGGCTTGAACGCAACCTCAGTAAAGACCTTCAACTGGAGAGAGTTCATGGCTTTATGCAATTCAATTCTCAAATAACTTGCTACACAGAGAACTAATACAACATCCTTTCATATTTTAAAGCTATTGTGTACATATTTAAATGTTAATCTCCTTGAGACTTTCTAACAAAACAACCACACATGAAAATGTAGTTAATAAATCCATCGTTTGAGTTCAGATCATTCTGTGTTTCTACTTCTTGAAATAATTTTTCAAATGAATTGGCCTGTTAAGTCAAAGGGGATATGACCCTGGAAATATTGAGAAATCTTTTCCCTCAAAATAACCAACCACACTCATATTTCTATATCATTTTTTATGCAAAAAATGGAAAATATTCTATTGAGGCAAAATGTCAAAAAAGAATGTAAATAAGGAAAAAAACTCAAAAGCTACGGGGCAGTCATTGACAGACGAATGGATAAAGAAGATGTGGTACATATATACAATGGAATATTACGCAGCCATAAAAAGGAACAAAACTGGGTCATTTGTAGAGACGTGGATGGACCTAGAGACTGTCCTACAGGGTGAAGTAAGTCAGAAAGAGAAAAACAAATATCGTATATTAACGTATAAATGTGGAATCCAGAAAAATGGTACAGATGAACCAGTATGCAAGGCAGAAACAGAGACACAGATGTAGAGAACAAATGTATGGACACCAAGGGGGGAAAGTGGGGATCGGGTGGTGGGGATGGTGGGATGAATTGGGAGATTGGGATTGACATATATACACCAAAATGTATAAAATAGATAACTAATAAAAACCTGCTATATAAAAAAAAATAAAACAAAATTCCAAAAAATACCAAAAAACAAAAAACAAAAGCTATGGGGCAGAAAAGAGTAGACTAAGAATGCACTATGGAATTTGGCTTAATACTTGGAAGATATCACAGGTATTGATATTTATAATACATTCAAACAGAATTTATAGCAACTTAGCAGCTGTACAGTAAATCTAAATGCCTTATAAAAAGCCTATTAAGCAGTAATTGCTATTCAATATTCATGGCTTAATGAAAGTGACTTGTTGCAATTTGAAGCCAGTTTAGAATCATCATTATGTAAAACTCTGACATGTGGAAACTGTTTATATCAGATAGCTTGGGAGGAAATATGTGCACATAGTCTCTTTTTTTCAGTATCAAGAAAGAAGAAAACACTGATTGCATTCCATTTAAATAGCATGTGTATGATCTTGACAAAACTTTCAAAAATGCCACTTGATTTTCTTTAACGTTTGTCATTCAAGAACATGACATTAACATCTGAAGCAAAGAATCAATTTCCAGCCAGTCACATCCACTGGTCACACAGACATATTTTTTGTGGGGCATCTCCGAGCACAGAACAAGTTAAAGAGAGGCATATTATAATTAAAGGTCAGAGTATATCGGATCTCAATAATATTATTTAGTGAAAGACTATAGTATAATTTGGCAAAAAGAAGACACACCATGAAATCGCAGAAACATTGGGCTAAATTAACTTTAACATGTCAACCAATTTTTGGTCACTTGGTGAAAAAAGAGTGAATTGGGAAAAAAATGCTTTTCAAAGTTAAGTCAAAATGTATACCAAGTGTTTCTTTTTTGCTTACATTAGATATTTTGAAATATTGCAGAGTATTAAATCATAGGTAAGTTCTTATTTCTTGTAAGACACAATTGTTTGGAATTTACTGAATGTGGTCACATATTATGCAAATAAAAAACTGCACTTCCTTATTTTAAAATTATCAGCTAAAAGAAAAAAGGCTAAATCAATAATCTTCAGATTAATGAGGAAGGGTAGTCTTAGCACTAAATGCCAGCAGTGCCCTTTTCCTTATACTTTGTAAACATTTCACTACTTAAATCTAACTTGTATATACTTAAAAAATAGTATAAAATCAAAGGCCTGCAAATTTTATTTTTATTCTGCAATTTAACACCAAAAATGAATGGCAATATTAGATATTAGTATAAATAACCATGATATTACAGTTGCCACAAAGACAGCTTAGGAAAAAAAAAAAAGACAGCTTGATTCAATACTCTAGAAAATATTTTTCAAAAGAGAGAAAAGCCCTCTTTCTACATCACATGGAGGGGATTGTACAAAGGTGTGTGTATCAGTTGCTGACATGACGCCCCATCAGCCCCCCAAAACTTTAATGTGTGTTTGCTGCAAAGACACATCTTCTCTGTAACAACAATGCTGTCATGTGAATGAGAAAATTAATGTTGACACATTTCCACCTACTCTCAAACCCCATTCAAGTCTTGCTAATTGTCTCAGAATGTCCCTTTTAGAAAATGAATGCAACCCAGAATCCTATTTTGTTGTACTTAGTTGACATTTTAAAAACTGTCCCCTTCAGTTGGTTACAGTTCTCCAGTCTGTTCTGGGCTTTTGCACTTTTGAACACCATGGACCCAGAATGACGCAGAACATTCTCAATTTGGGTTTATCTGAAGTGACGTCATGACGAGACGCAGCTTGTGCGGCTCTGACAGGAGCATCACAGAGGAGCCGTGTTCTCAGCACATCACACCATGTGGCCCATGATCTCAATTTGTTCCATTAACGTGGCACTTGGTCATTAATCCTTCTATATAAGTATCTGCGATGGAAGAACTTTGACGTTATGTAAATATCCCATTCCTCATCAAGACTCATTTTATTCACTTCATTTATATTTCTGTGTTCTTGTGATTTCCAATCTTATTCTGTGGGTTATAATCTGGTACCGCTGTCATAAGGATGCTCATGCTGTCCCGGCCATGGCCTGTCAAGGCCCCCTGACCTGGCCTCTGTGACCTTTGGCCCTGCCCCATCCCTCTTGGAGCCCTTCCTTGCTGTCTGGCACAGCAAGATGTTTCAGCCTCATCTTCTTGGTCTTTCCCAGCTTGGATTCAACCACTGCTGCACATAGACTTGGTTCTTTTCAGTGCTGAGTGGTAATTGGAAACCAACATCCAGGTGCTAGATTTGCTCAACACAAGTGGGGTTACCACTCCCAGGCCCTCTCAGGGGACAAAGCTAGAAAATATACATCACCCTATCACATACACACAACACATCTATCTCCACTCTTAAATCTATACCTATTTTTTTTTTTTTTTTTTTGGTAGTATGCGGGCCTCCCTCCGCTGTGGCCTCTCCCGTTGCGGAGCACAGGCTCCGGACGCGCAGGCTCAGCGGCCACCCCAGAATGTAATCATTTTCTCATCTCAGACCCTGCCCCCAACCTCACACACACCTCCTCCTCACTCTGGCTGCCCACAAGTGCAAGGCCTGGACGTGTCCCCCCTGCCCTGACCACCCCGCGTCCTGCGTGGGTGCCGGCCTCACCCCCAGCCAACCACTCCACTGGGCTCTGACACCTGCAGGTGTCCCCGGGTGGGTGCCTCTTCTCCTCCGCTCACACCTGAACCTCCACGAGGCCGTGGCTTGCGTGAAGACCCCTCGCCCAGCCCCCCTGGGAGTTGATGCCTGGCTCTAGGCCCTCACAGCTCCCCTACCTGCTGGGAAAACCGACAGGCTCTGCTTCCCCTGCAGTCTCTGGGGCCTGATGATTCCAAAGTGTCCAGAGAGGAAGAGCCCCTGTGTTCACTACTTTTTTTTTTAACATCTTTATTGGAGTATAACTGCTTTACAGTGGTATGTTAGTTTCTGCTGTATAACAAAGTGAATCAGCTATACGTACACATATATCCCCGTATCTCCTCCCTCTTGCGTCTCCCTCCCACCCTCCCTATCCCACCCCTCTAGGTGGTCACAAAGCACCGGGCTGATCTCCCTGGGCTATGTGGCTGCTTCCCACTAGCTATTTTACATTTGGTAGTGTATATATATCCTTGCCACTCTCTCACTTTTTTCCAGCTTACCCTTCCCCCTCCCCGTGTCCTCAAGTCCATTCTCTACATCTGCGTCTTTACTCCTGTCCTGCCCCTAGGTTCTTCAGAACCACTCTTTTTTTTTTTAACATTCTATGTATATGTGTTAGCATACAGTATTTGTTTTTCTCTTTCTGACTTACTTCACTCTGTATGACAGACTCTAGGTCCATCCACCTCACTACAAATAACTCAATTTCATTTCTTTTTATGGCCGAGTAATATTCCATTGTATATATGTGCCACATCTTCTTTATCCATTCATCTGTCGATGGACACTTAGGTTGCTTCCATGTCCTGGCTATTGTAAACAGTGCTGCAGTGACCATTGTGGAACATGACTCTTTTTGAATTACGGTTTTCTCTGGGTATATGCCCATACCGTATGACTATGCTCACTCTTTTTTTTTTTAAACATCTTTATTGGAGTATAACTGTTTTACAATAGTGTGTTAGTTTCTCCTTTACAACAAAGTGAATCAGTTATACATATACATATGTTCCCATATCTCTTCCCTCTTATATTAGTATAAATAACCATGATATTACAGTTGCCACAAAGACAGCTTAGGAAAAAAAAAAAAGACAGCTTGATTCAATACTCTAGAAAATATTTTTCAAAAGAGAGAAAAGCCCTCTTTCTACATCACATGGAGGGGATTGTACAAAGGTGTGTGTATCAGTTGCTGACATGACGCCCCATCAGCCCCCCAAAACTTTAATGTGTGTTTGCTGCAAAGACACATCTTCTCTGTAACAACAATGCTGTCATGTGAATGAGAAAATTAATGTTGACACATTTCCACCTACTCTCAAACCCCATTCAAGTCTTGCTAATTGTCTCAGAATGTCCCTTTTAGAAAATGAATGCAACCCAGAATCCTATTTTGTTGTACTTAGTTGACATTTTAAAAACTGTCCCCTTCAGTTGGTTACAGTTCTCCAGTCTGTTCTGGGCTTTTGCACTTTTGAACACCATGGACCCAGAATGACGCAGAACATTCTCAATTTGGGTTTATCTGAAGTGACGTCATGACGAGACGCAGCTTGTGCGGCTCTGACAGGAGCATCACAGAGGAGCCGTGTTCTCAGCACATCACACCATGTGGCCCATGATCTCAATTTGTTCCATTAACGTGGCACTTGGTCATTAATCCTTCTATATAAGTATCTGCGATGGAAGAACTTTGACGTTATGTAAATATCCCATTCCTCATCAAGACTCATTTTATTCACTTCATTTATATTTCTGTGTTCTTGTGATTTCCAATCTTATTCTGTGGGTTATAATCTGGTACCGCTGTCATAAGGATGCTCATGCTGTACCGGCCATGGCCTGTCAAGGCCCCCTGACCTGGCCTCTGTGACCTTTGGCCCTGCCCCAACCCTCTTGGAGCCCTTCCTTGCTGTCTGGCACAGCAAGATGTTTCAGCCTCATCTTCTTGGTCTTTCCCAGCTTGGATTCAACCACTGCTGCACATAGACTTGGTTCTTTTCAGTGCTGAGTGGTAATTGGAAACCAACATCCAGGTGCTAGATTTGCTCAACACAAGTGGGGTTACCACTCCCAGGCCCTCTCAGGGGACAAAGCTAGAAAATATACATCACCCTATCACATACACACAACACATCTATCTCCACTCTTAAATCTATACTTATTATTATCTATAGGAATTCAAAACCATGCATTTCAATGATACCCTGGATTCTAATCCAACACTTCGGATTTATTCGGATTTTCCCCTTTCCATACGTGTAACTCTCCGTCCTAACAGGGAAGAAAGCTCCCGTCAATTACCTTTCATATGTTACCGGTTAGACAGACTCCCCAGAATGTAATCATTTTCTCATCTCAGACCCTGCCCCCAACCTCACACACACCTCCTCCTCACTCTGGCTGCCCACAAGTGCAAGGCCTGGACGTGTCCCCCCTGCCCTGACCACCCCGCGTCCTGCGTGGGTGCCGGCCTCACCCCCAGCCAACCACTCCACTGGGCTCTGACACCTGCAGGTGTCCCCGGGTGGGTGCCTCTTCTCCTCCGCTCACACCTGAACCTCCACGAGGCCGTGGCTTGCGTGAAGACCCCTCGCCCAGCCCCCCTGGGAGTTGATGCCTGGCTCTAGGCCCTCACAGCTCCCCTACCTGCTGGGAAAACCGACAGGCTCTGCTTCCCCTGCAGTCTCTGGGGCCTGATGATTCCAAAGTGTCCAGAGAGGAAGAGCCCCTGTGTTCACTACTTTTTTTTTTTTAACATCTTTATTGGAGTATAACTGCTTTACAGTGGTATGTTAGTTTCTGCTGTATAACAAAGTGAATCAGCTATACGTACACATATATCCCCGTATCTCCTCCCTCTTGCGTCTCCCTCCCACCCTCCCTATCCCACCCCTCTAGG
>NC_041222.1:108368219-108368623 GCF_002837175.3 Physeter macrocephalus | reverse complement strand
CTCTCTGCTAATGGTTGGGGCTGTAGACCTGTCTTGCTCTTTGTTGGGGATAGGGTGTCCAGCACTGTTCGTTGCTGGTCCTTGAGTGAAGCTGGGTCTTGGTGTTGAGATGGAGATCTCTGGGAGATTTTCACCGTTTGATATTGCGTGGAGCTGGGAGGTCTCTTGTGGACCAGTGTCCTGAGGTTGGTTCTCCCACCTCAGAGACACAGCCCTGATGCCTGGCTGGAGCGCCAAGAGCCTTTAATCCACTCAGCTCAAAATAAAAGGGAGAAAAAATAGAAAGGAAAGAAAAAGAAGGAAGGAAGGAAGGAGGGAGGGAGGGAGGGAAGGAAGGAATGAAGGAAGAAAGAAAGGAAGAGAGGAAGGAAGAAAGAAAGGAAGGGAGGAAGGAAGAAAGGAAG
>NC_041222.1:108350049-108367382 GCF_002837175.3 Physeter macrocephalus | reverse complement strand
CTCGCGCCCGTTTCTGGAGCTCCTTTACGCGGTGCCCTTAATCCCCTCTCCTCGCGCCCCAGGAAGCAAAGAGGCAAGAAAAAGCCTCCTGTCTCTTCGGCAGCTCCGCGCCCGTTTTCTATGCTCACTCTTTTACGGCCAAATTTAACTTATCTGCACTATGTAAGTGCAGATTAACTTATCTGCATAATGCAAATATCTTCATCTCCTATTACTTTCCATTACTTTTAAAAGAGAAATTATGATATTTCAGTTATATAAACGAGTCAACCAACAGCCCCACAACTTCCCATTATTTTCTGACTTTTAGAAAGTTTTGAATTGTCGTGCCCATGAATACATTTTCATAGTTATACTGAGCCTGCCACCTTTCCCACTACTGCACGTTTTCTAAATTCTTAGAGTGATCATGTTGCAAAGAGCCCCGCACTCCACATATGACACATTTACCGAGTGTTCAGCCATTACAACACAGTATCTGCATCCTTATGCATCGACAACACTACCAAAGGGGAAAACGCTTTTGTAAGCACATTCCTGCATGTTAACTTTTGCCTCCTTGGAAACATTTCCCTTAGGAAACATCCTCAGAAATGAGATTATTGGATCAAAGGATACAATGTATTACTGTTCCAATTACAAAATCAGTGACACACAAAAAATAAGGATCATAGTTTTTCCTGCTAAATCTCACCAGCACTACATTTAATTTTTGGTGCTAGTTACTTTTTCCAAATGTTCTCTGTACTACCTCTTTTTAAAAAAGCAATTTTACTGAGGTATAATATATTTACCAAAAATTCAAACTTCATATAGCATTTTCATTTAAAATTAAAATCCACTCATTTAACTGCGCAATTAAATAATTTTTAGTAAATCTGCAGAATTAGGCGACCATCACTACAATCCACTTCAGAACATCTGTATCATCCCTAATGATTCACAGCCCCGTCTGCAGTCACCCCCTGTCCCCCGACCCCCGCCCCAGCGCCAGACAACCAGTCATGCACTTCCTGTCTCAGTAAATTCCCTTCTCCTAACACGTCACAGACATGGAATCATGCAATTTCTGTCTCTGTAAATTACTTCCCCTGGACACGTCACAGACAGGGACTCCTGTAATGTGTGGTCTTCTGAATCTGCTTCTTTCACTGAGCATGACCTGTGAGGTCCGTCCTACTTGTCCTGGCCACTTCTTGATGGTAAATATTCTCATTTCCCATGTGTATGTTCACAGTGATACTTCCGGGTGAGAACTCTTAGACCACGTTTTTGGTCCGAGCAGCTATAAAGTAAAATTACTGATACGTGAATTCATGGGTCACATGATTTATTCTGAAAAATATTTTTAAACAACTTTAAATACTGACACATAAGAACCTCTGTTAACGTGTCTGGTTTTGAACAGAAGAAGGTACCCATAGGAGCTCCCCTATTTGGACAAGAATGTGGGTTTTTTTAGAGTGCTGAACTGTCATAAGCCTTCACCTCTCGTACCCACGTGACCCTCACCGGCTGTCCCAGCCCGCTGGCCACACCACCCACGTTCCCGTCCACGGGGACCCGCGGGCTCGGCAGCCACGCCAGAGACTCACCTCCCCGCTTCTCAGCACCCTAACGAGCTCATAGGCACAGTGCTGACATTTCCAAAAGCGCACAGCTATCAATCAGTGAAGGGCACTTTTCCTTTGCAAATACATAATTTCCGACGGCCTGCCCATTCCCTGCATGGTCACGCTCTAACCAGCTTGCCTGTCCCCTAAAGGTACTGCATCTCCAGCCCTCCGGAGCTTTCCCGTGACTCGTGCCATGGGCAGGGAGGACGTCTCCCTAGTCCTCATTCTTTGTCCTTTTCCCCTAAAACCACCCGCTGCTGAATCTCACATCACTATCCCTCAATGGCTTTTGCTCCCAGGTACCTTGTCACTGATTCCAACAGAACTCTTGTTGCAACATTTTATGATGTTAATATCCATATACAGGATATTTCCAACACGCTTGCTGACAGGGATCCTTTCCTCCACTCAGCCTCACTTCTCTGTTACAGGACAGCTGGTGTTACTACCAGTAACCACAGGGTCTCCACAACCTCAAATGCAAGCTCCTCCCCTTGCATCCCAGCTCCAACAAGCCCGCTGCCTCACCGGGATCTCCCAGCCTCCCTCCCCTGGCCCGTCCTCCTCTACTCGCCCAGCCTACAGCCCGCTCACTACAAATAACATCTCCCCCTTCCCCAAACGCAGGTAGCACAGCCCGTGCACCCAGGCCAATGCTTGCGAGAAAACGGTCTCGGCGTTCCGTCTCACTTGAGACTCAGGGACCACACGAGGTAAGTGGGCTCTGACACCACATGCTATTGTCCTAGAACATTTATCCACTGCTCCCTCTTAAAGGACAAGCTCATACATAAATCCATGGCCCCTTCCATCCCCTCCCCACTGACCTGCTCCCCGTCATTTTCACCTCTGACTCCCCTTTCCTTCTCACAACCGAAAGCTGAAGCGGTTTGGCTCTTTCTTCAAAATGCATTCAATGTTCATGCACTGATCATGACCTCCCTCGGCTGAGCTGGACCAGCCATCGCCCGCCCTCCCCTGGATACAGAGGCGGCTTCCCGGCAAGTCTCCTGCCCGCACCCCTGTCCCTGCCCCCCAGTGTTTTTCCAGCCAACACCTACAGGGATGCCCCCTGTATTACCTTAATTACATAACACAATACTTAGGAGGTAGAAAGTCCGATGGAGAACAGCCAGGCAAGAGGAAAAATGGTAGAGAGGGGCATGAGGAAAGGTAGCAATTGATAATAAGACGATTACGCAGAAACTAACACAACACTGTAACTCAACTAGACACCAATATAAATTTTAAAAAAGAAAAAAAAAAGATGATTATGTAAGTCCAAATTGAGAAGGTGATATTTAAGTGGAGATGTATTTATTTATTTATTTTTAAATTTTTCATTGTGGAAAAATATACGTAACATAAAACTTACCGTTTTAAGTGTACAATTCAGTAGCATTAAGTGCATTACATTACTCTGCATCACCACTATCCACTTCAAGAACTCTTTTCATCTTGCAAAACCGAAACTCTGTACCAATTAAAAAATAACTCCCCATTCTCTCTCTGTCAGCCCCTGTCGCACCCATCCTTCCACCCTGTCTCTATAAATGTGACCGCTCTACGTGCCTCCTCTGTACCAATTAAAAAATAACTCCCCATTCTCTCTCTGTCAGCCCCTGGCAACCATCCTTCCACTTCCTGTCTCTATAAATGTGACCGCTCTACGTACCTCCTATGAGTGGAATTATACAATGTGTGTCCTTCCTGTCTGGCTTATTTCATTCAGCACAATGTCCGCAAGGTTCATCCATGCTGTAACATGTGTCAGAATTTCCCTTCTTCTTTTTTTTTTTCACACACACTGTATTTTATTTTTACAAGAGATAAATAAACTGACACCAAGCATTGTAAATGGATGACCACAACAAAAGCAACAATGATTGCAATTACCAAACACGAAACACACTCATACTATGTCATAATATTGACATTCAGTCCAGTAATCCTTAAGTGAAGACGTATTTATTTTGCTGATTTTCTTTCTCCTTCTAGAAGTTAAGTCTGTGATGGCTGGGATTTTTCTGTTTTGTTTACTGCTGTATCCCTGAAACCCAGAAATGCATTCCTTGGACCAGTGCCTACGAGGGACACTCACAAAGACACATGGAAGGGGTGATCAAGAGCGAAAGGCCTCCCTCCTTCTTTGCACTTGGTCAATAAATAAGGTGGGGCAAGGGAAGAAAGTGGCCAGCTTAAATAACGATATTTAAATCTCTGATGACGTCTTATATTCAATCCCAACTCATTCCAAAGATATTAATTTTCATTTATAAAGTTTGACAAGCATGCAGCTGATGCTTTAAGCATAGCGTGAATTATTTTTTAATGATGTTAGAATGTGTGAATGCCAAGCTCATTGCAAATGTGGTTTGCTCATTTGTCACTGTTTACCTGGTTCCAGTTAAGTTAATGAAGCAAAATACAGAGAAGGAAATAAGAAGGGACCAAGGGAAACATGAATAAGTGAGAAAACAGAGCCTATGACTTTTTCCAACTAATTAATGCTTATGAGATAAAGAAGAAAAGTAGATTTACTGAGGAAGTGAATGAAAAGACTGAATTCTTAAGATTATGGGGGAAAAAAGAGAAAAACATAATTAGATAAAATTGTGAAACACCACCTTTAAAAATGTAACTATAATTTTTAGAATTTATAGAGATAGGTCAATTAGTTATATAGAATTTATAGAGATAGGTCAGTTAATAGTTAATTACTATTAACACTATTATAAGACTATTTTCTAAGTATGTCATGTGACATACTTATAAAAAATAAAAGAAATGATCATAACAAGGGTTTGCTCATTTGTCACTGTTTACCTGGTTCCAGTTAAGTTAATGAAGCAAAATACAGAGAAGGAAATAAGAAGGGACCAAGGGAAACATGAATAAGTGAGAAAACAGAGCCTATGACTTTTTCCAACTAATTAATGCTTATGAGATAAAGAAGAAAAGTAGATTTACTGAGGAAGTGAATGAAAAGACTGAATTCTTAAGATTATGGGGGAAAAAAGGGAAAAACATAATTAGATAAAATTGTGAAACACCACCTTTAAAAATGTAACTATAGTTTTTAGAATTTATAGAGATAGGTCAATTAGTTATATAGAATTTATAGAGATAGGTCAGTTAATAGTTAATTACTATTAACACTATTATAAGACTATTTTCTAAGTATGTCATGTGACATACTTATAAAAAATAAAAGAAATGATCATAACAAGAGAGTAAACACAGACTTTCATTAAGAGAGCAGGTACAGAAAGATTTAAAATTTTCTATTTCCCTTTGGCTATTTTCAAAATGAGCACAACAAAATCATACTAGAAACGTTTTAGTCTAATTAGAATTGATGATTCTGGACTCTTTCATAAAGTTAGTCCTATAGTACAAACCTAATAAACTCAAAAATCCTTAAATTGTTTTCTGATTATGCAAGTTGTATACACTCACTATAAACATATCGACAATACAGAAGTGTTTGATTTGAAAAGTGAAATCCCTTATAACTCAAGGATTACTCTTTTCAAGTTTTCTTTATATTGATTCGTTTTTTACATGTAAACATCAAATTTTTTGCTGGTTGATATGGGAATACAGGAATAAAAAAGACAAGGAAAGTCACAGACCCTAGCAGACGGTAGGTAGCACTCATGTAACATGAAAAGTCTCAATGAGGGATACACGTTTCTGTGAGATTATACAAGAGGGAGAAATAAGGCAGGGGGGAAACGTCATAAAAAATTCACTGAATATAAAGCAGTTGGAATTTATGGGGAAGGATGGAGATATGTGACCGCTACCTCAGAACGTTCACTACCCCAGAGGACAAAGTAATCAATCTCAGAAGCTTTGCAGAGGCTTTGGTGGAGCAGGACAGCTACTCAATGACACAGAAATAAAAGAACTTCTCTGGAAGGCCGACCTCTGCACTGAGTATGACGACTGCATTCGGATTTGTGAGGACAAAACCCATGAGCCTTATCGGCAAAATCAGTGCCAGGGTCAAAGTGGGACAGGTCGTGCCTGCCTTCAAAATAGGATGAACACTGATAACAGGACAGCTTTGTGTATGAAAAGGTACTTGCCAGGAACAGCAAGAGACAAACGAGTGCAGTGGGCAGGCACACGAGTGACCAGAGCTTAAGAAAAAGTCTGGTCAGTCTTAGCGTCTAAAGACAGGAAGGTTGGAATGAAGCTGGAGAGGATGTTGTCAAGTCACTCAAGGGCTGAGAGGTGAATTGTTCACATATAAGGAAACTGAATTCATCAAAGGTTGTACAACTAGGGTAGAAATGGCCATTCTTGTTCCAAAGGATGACTAACCCGGTAGTTGTAGATTTAGAGTTTTCTGCTTGTTGAAATAATGAACAGAGTACCCAGAATATACTTGTAGAAATTAACAAAAAATAAAAGATAGGTAAATGATAAAGGATAAAATCAAATAGCCCAGAAAAGAAGGTAAAAATAAAATAAATCCACCGACTTCCCTGGCAGTCCAGTGGTTAAAACTCCATGCTTCCACTGCAGGGGGCACGGGTTAGATCCCTGGTCGGGGAACTAAGGTCCCACATGCCAGGCGAAGCGGCCAAAACAAAACAAAACAACAACCAAACCAAGGAAACCTGAATAAAAGATTGACTTTAAAAAATAAAATAAAATAAAATAAATCCAACCTCAGTCAAGCGCAATGTAAATTGATAACATCTGTACCCACGAAACGGACAAAATTTTAAAACTTATTTTAAGTTCATAAAACTTTAAAATATGTAAATTGTCCCCATGAAATTAAAAAAGATAAACACAATATTTAAACATAGATGCATATTTGCATCCGTAGAAATATACAAAAATTTTAAACATAACTATTTAACCTAAATGAGGTTGTGCAGAATTGGACATTCTCACAATTTGATGATTGAAGTATGCATTGAAGAAACCTTCTGGAGAATAACTTAGCAGGAGTCATAAAAACAAATGCACGTGGTCCACTGGATCCATCAGCTAGTATCCTCACATTCTATGTACGTGAACCTTGCATACACGGGCAGAGAACCTGCGAAGCTATTCTCTTTTGAGAAAGAAAATTGAAACAGATGTGCAGATATAGAGTTCCAATGGCATTTGAGTTCCTGTTCAAGTTTATCCTTGAGGCCTGGATCCATTTTTCATTTTGAATTCTGTGAGTTGTTCCTTAACCCTCATATAAGACATCCTTCCCACAAACTTTCCAAAGACAGTTTCAGACGGTTTCTATACTTGCAACTCAACAATAAATACGGTAACAACAAATCAAAGAGGAAAAAAATACACCAATCATGTCAACAAATATAAAATAATTTTTCATCAAATAAGCCCTGGGGGAAGACCAGTCGTGTCCAGAAGCACCTTCCTCATGGCCAGCTCCCCTGAACCCAAGAATCCTCACGGGCAGCAGGAGCCATGTCGGCCCCAGCTCACATACTTCCTCTGTGTAGGAAGGGAGTTCACACGTATGCGACACAGCACGTCACAATGGTTAGTTCCGTCATTACAGAACGACTGCTGTTAAGCAATACAGGTCTTTCATCACAAAACGGCTCCTGTCCAGTCTTTATCTCAGTGACAAGCTTGCCCTTCAGAACTACATTGCTATGTACAGACATCCGCTACCCCAACAGTGCTGTGTAGATTCTCAAGAACTAATGCCATTACCGCCTGTTCCAATGAAGGTGCCCCCTACGTGAAGAACAACACAGACCACAACACAACGTACACTATGCTACACTCTCTCGGCACACGACCCGGCAGAAGACTTGAGTTGGCCAGGAATCTGGTAGCACACGTTGGTAGATGGTAAGGTGGACCAGGCTCTGCAGTGAGCTGATGACAGGACCTTAATGCTGAGTCCTCTAGTCTCTTGAGCATCATGCTTTATTACTGAAATATAGCTGATGGATGATATTGTTAGTGTCAATGCACTACACAGAGATTTGACATTTGTACACATCATGAAATGATCACCACCATAAGTCTCGTAACCGTCTGTCCCCAAAGTTATTACAATATAATTGCTCATAATCCCTAGGCCATATATGACATCGCTGTGACTTGATTATGAAGGTTTGTACCTCTTTATCCCCTTCACCTATTTTGCCCCCCAAAACACCCTCTCCCCTGGGAACCACCCATTCTTTCTGTTTGTTCATTTGTTTTGCCCTTTTGATTCCACATATAAGTGAAACCATACAGTATTTGTCTTTCTCTGTCTGACTTATTTCACTTAGTGTAATGCCCTCCAAGTCCATCTATGTTGCTGCAAATGGCATTATTTCATTCTTTTTATGGCTGAATAATACTCCATCTTTTATATATATCACATCATTTTTATCCATTCGTCTGTCCATGGACACTTAGGTTGCTTCCATATCTTGGCTATTGTAAATAATGCTGCTATGAACATTGGGGTGCATTTTTTTTTGAATTAGTGTTTTTGGTTTTTTTGGATAAATACTCAGAAGTGAGACTTAGGTTGCTACCATATCTTGGCTATTGTAAATAATGCTGCTATGAACATTGGGGTGCATTTTTTTTTGAATTAGTGTTTTTGGTTTTTTTGGATAAATACTCAGAAGTGAGATTTCTGGATCATATGGGAGTTGTATTTTTAGTTTTTTTGAGAAATCACTCTTCTCTCTCTTTAAATTTTGCCACTTTAATTACAATGTGTCTTGGTGTGGTCCTCTCTGGGTTCATTTCGTTTGGGACTCTCTGTGCTTCCTGAACCTGGATGTCTGTTTTGTCCCCCAGGTTAGGGAAGTTTTTAGCCGTAACTGCTTCAGATAAGTTCTCTGCCCCTTTCTCACTCTCTCCTCCTTCTGCGACCCTATAATGAGAATATTAGTATGCCTGATATTGTCCCAGAGGTGTCTGAAACAGTCCTCATTATTTCAATTCTTTTTTCTTTATTCTGTTCAGTTTTGGTGATTTTCACTACTCTGCCTTCCAGCTCACTGATCTGTTCCTCTGTGCTGTTGATTCCTTCTAACATATTTTTTATTTCAGTTACTGTATTCTTCAGCTCTGTTTGTTTCTTCTGTACATCTTCTAACTCTTTGTAAATCTTCTCACTGTGTTCATCCATTCTTCTCCCGAGTTCTCTGAGCATCTTTTTTAAAAAAATTAATTAACTTTTATTGTTGGCTGCATTGGGTCTTTGTTGCTGCGTGCAGGCTTTCTCTAGTTGTGGCGAGTGAGGGCTACTCTTCATTGCGGTGCGCGGGCTTCTCATTGTGATGGCTTCTCTTGTCGTGGAGCATGGGCTCTAGGCGCATGGGCTTTCGTAGGTGTGGCGCGCGGGCTCAGCAGTTGTGGCTGGCGGGCTCTAGAGTGCAGGCTCACTAATTGTGTTACACAGGCTTAGTTGCTCCGCGGCATGTGGGATCTTCCCGGACCAGGGCTCAAACCCGTGTCCCCTGCATTGATAGGTGTATTCTTAACCACTGCACCACCAGGGGAGACCCTTTGAGCATCTTTATGGTCATTACCATGAACTCTTTATCAGGCAGATTGCTTATCTCCACTTTGCTTAGTTCTTCTGTGTTTTTGTCTTGTTCCTTGGTTTGGAACATATTCCTCTGTCATCTCATTTGTATGTATCAGGTAGGATGATAATGTTTCCAGACCTTGGAGAAGTGGCCTTACAGAGGAGATGTCCTGTGCATCCCAGCAGTGCACTCCCCTCTGGTGAGCAGAGCTACAGGCTCCAGGGTTGTCCCCTACGTGGGCTGTGTGGGCTCTTCTGTCACACAGCACTGACTATTTTGAGTGCACTGGTAGGTGATGCAGGTCCCCCAGTCTGGTAGCTGCCAGGCCCTGCCTCATGGGGAGGCTGCTGGCCATGGGTGCATGGGCTGGATCCCAGGGCAGCTGGCTGTGGGGACCCTGGGTCCTGGGAGCTCTACTACTTCTGTGACACTTGAAATCAGACCTCCCAACTCTCTCTGGAAGTAATTTTCATCCTGTATTTTCCTACTATTTACTAAAATAGTAAGCAGGACCATCTTGTTGACATTTTTGGCAGGTGGATAACAATATACACAATTTGGAGAGACAAACAGAAATATGAGTAAACAGGATATTTATTCTGTTTATTTATGTTATTTGTTATTTGGAAATGGAGATGTTATTACCAGAATGACATCAATGCCTTTTTTTGTTCTCATTATAAAATTTAACATTATTTTTTATCAGTTAGAATTGTGGACTTGCATGAACATTTTTCGTAATGCAATATATATTAAACAGAGTTAGTGTTAGCATCAGAACACTAAAACGTTTTATAAGGCTTCCAAGCAGCCAAAAATTTCCAGCATTAAAATTCATTAACTTAAACCCCAGGAGATAATACTGAATAGCGAAGATTCATGTAAAACTGACACTTTATTTCTATTTTTACTCAAGTTTTAAAAAACAAATTAAAATGTGCTATTAAAAACTCTGCATACAAAATGTTGTTGATTTCCTTTTCATACAAAGCTCGGATAACATTCCCCACTTTTCAGTGGAAGAATATGAATACACCTGTGGCACGATTTGAAACCTGGTTTTTATCCCAATGTCAGATTTTTCCCCCTGACTTTCAAAACATAAATGTGAGATAGTTCATTATTATATTAGATATAAGGTATCATGAGTCTCCGGCTAAAAGAATTTGATTAGTAATACGATCTAAAATATGAATTAACTGTCTTATGACCAGAATCTCAGGATAGAACATTATACCCACGTGTTCTGTTCCTCTTTCTTTCCAGAACATCTGCACTCACCTTTACATAACAACTAGCTCACTATCTCCCTATTTCCTTTGTCCTATATTAGAGTATATATTCTTTGAAAGGAAAGCTATTACCTGTGTTGCGGTTAACGTGCACTACGTGGTCAATATATTTTTGAGCGAATAAATGAATTAAGGGATAAACACAGGCCTGACTTCTTAAACACATTATTTCCTAAATAATTTAAGTTTATCCTAAGAACTTGCCTGTGCATAAACGTTTCCTTTCTTTCTATCAGTATTCATTATTCAATTTTTCAGAGGAAATAAAAATACTAAGTAAAAAATAGGAATAAATGTTAAAGCACAGCAGATCAACCTATAATGCTATGAGATTTAAAGATACTTAGACATCAGATCTCTGAAATCTCAACCATATAGTTGTTACTGTATATCAGTCCTCTCTAAGCCCACAGAAAAATGGCAACTCAGAATGCACACAAAATCATAACTGAAAATAATTATAGCACACAGGGTCTCAACTAATGTCTTCATCATATTTTTATTCTACACCATCACATAGTACTCAATAGGCAGGATTTTAACATTCTGTACCTAAATACATATGTAAATATATAATGTATTTAATTATAATACAATCAAATATATAATATATAACAAATATATATTTGCATAACAAAATATAATGTACATATTATACTACATTATATAACAAAAACTTAGTATGTAACAAAACCATATACACATGCATAAACCCCACAATGAACACTGTAATTTATATTTAAAAATCACGCCTTTTAAAACTTTAAAAATTTACATCTATGAATCTACCCACATGTTTATAATATTTCCAGGGTTCCATTCCTTCCTAATTTAATATGGTTGAATTCCTTTCAACTTCTCATCCTTTTGCATCTTCTGTAGTGAAAGTTCTGTTGGCAAATAATTTTCTGATCTTCTTTTTCTGAAAATGGCTTCATTTCACCTTCAATCCTGAAGGTGACTTTTGTAGAATAGCTCTGGTTTGATTTTTTTTCTTTTGAGCACTTTTCCATTGTCTTCATGCCTCCACTGTCTCTGATAGTGAGTCAGTCATTACTCATATCTTGTTTCCCTTTGTTGAATGTGTAATTGTTCTCTTGCTGGACATTCAGTGGACTTCTCGAATTTGCTGGTTTTGTATTCAGTTTTGGAAAATGTCTGCCACTAGTAATTAAAATATTGTTTCTGTCAGGTGCTTCCTTTGAAGTGACAGGCTTACTTCATTTCTTACTGAGAATATGCCCTTAAATTACCCAATCAGAATAACCATAGTTTTCTGTTAATCATTGTTCCATAAAAAAATTGTTATTTCCTGAGAAAAGTGGCTAGTTCTGCTTGCAACTCAACCATATAAGTGCTTTCCCTCGAGACAACCATTTTACTTCATTTTGCAGCAAAAGATTTTAAGCATATTTCCAATTTCATCAGACAGATAATTAATATATTTTATGAATTTATCAAGGATACTCAAGTGAAGCTGTTATTTTCTACTCAATTTCACGGCAGTGAAGAATAAAATGACCACTGCTGTAGGTAGTTGGTGAGGCCTTAATTGAAATTAATTAATTTCAGAAGTTTTACTCACCATGCTTTGGAGACATAACTGCAAATGTTAACCCAGTGAAAAAGGACAAATATCTATCATTATCATCATCATTATTACCAGTATTAAGTAGTTTGACCTCACTGACCCCCTAGAAGGGTCTTAGAGATCCCCAGGAATTCTGGGACCTTGCTTTGAGAATACTGTGCAAGTATTAAATTAGCCCAGCCTCCAAAGCCTGGTTCACTAGGTGTCCACTGAGCCTCTACAGGTGCCAGAAAGGGGCCTCTGGGCTCATCTTGTGAGACTCCTACCAACATGGGGTGTCCTCCAGAATCTCCAGTGGATGCATGCCCTATGAGCCACATCTTGCCCTGCACTTGGTCATCTTGTGTATTTGGCAAATATGAGAGACCCCCTGTGCAGATTTATGAGGCCTCTCCCCTCTGTAGCTTCCTTTTCTTTATGAGCTGGATCTTCAAATTTTTACACCTCAGCAGCCCCAAATTCAAGCTCTGCCTCCCCAGCCCACGCTGTCCAATCTGCTCTGGGCTCCATCCGGACAGCTGTCCGATGCCCAGCTAATGTGGTTCCCCTCCTTGGGGATCACAGTCCTATGCAGCCTTGGTCCAGCCTCTGACAACAGCTGCCACACTGTCTGACTCACATCCTGGAATCTGGTTCCAGCAATTCACTGACTTTCTCACCCACACATGGGCATTTTCTGTTTTTGGTCAGTTACCAGTTACCTAGATCTTCAGGCTGACTTTGGTTCATTCTCTTTAATATTCATGTCTGGCATGTTATTACAGAGGTTGAGGACTTTATTACCGAGTGTCTACACTTCTTTTGAACTTCTGTGAGACTATAATATCGATGCACCATCATACTCTCTTAAAAGTCTACAGATAAGTACAGATTCCAGAAAAAAGATTTCAGAAAATAGAGTAACGCAGGACTTGAGAACTTGTAGTATATCATAAAAGTGACATCATCCTAAAACCATAAAATATACCAGAGTCACTTAGTACAGTCCCAGCTCCAAACTGAGAAGTGGAAATAGATGACAGGCATAGGCATTTTCTGGCATTTAATTTCAACGTGTAATATACACGATTCAGAATGAAGATCTAGAGGTATCGCCAAGATGTGACACAGAGAAGAAGAAGGGTAAATGATTCATAAGTTTTCTGATGCATAAATATTTGTGTAGGTAGCTTCCCTAGGTTTTTAATGAATATGTCAAGAATTTTACTAACGTGCTTTTTTATTTTGCCCTCTCTGTCCCTATGCCTCACTGACATCTTGGTGGTGTTTAGCTCATTAATAAAAGAGATTTATTTTTCATCTCTTTTAAAGTGCTTGATTATTTTAGGACTCATAAGAGAGGAAAAGCGAGAAAACTGCTTTTAACAGGAATTTGGAGATTATCTTACAGAGTGGTTTCATTCATTCTTGTGTTTAAAGTGTCCCTAATTCTCCCAAGAGAATTAAAAGAGATGGAGTCATATGCTTTCTCTTTTCAAAAGAATAGTTTTTCTTATCATAATCATGAAAGATATCTTAAAAGTATTCAATGAAAACATATTTTTCATTCTTTATTTTCCGTGAAGAGCTTTTACTTGCCCAAAACTACGTGTTAGATTTGAATCTGAAGAAAGTTATAACCCAACACATGAAATGGTTAAGAATATAACTCATGTAACTAAGCTAATACTCCATAAATGCAATAAAAGTGATATATTTTGTGATGCATTTTTCTGAAACATCCTAGACATTACAAGTTTCAGCTTAAGACCAAACACAGGGAGTTCCCTAGTGGTTGGTCCAGTGGTTAAGACTCTGCGCTTACACTGCTGGGGGTACAGGTTCAATCCTTGGTCTGGGAACTAAGATCCCAAGTGCCGTGTGGTGCAGCCAAAAAAAAAAAAAAAAAAAAACGAGAGAGAGACCAAACACAAATGTTAAAACAATTTTCAACAATGGCAAAACCAGCGTTAATCTGTGTGAAATTACTAGTGGCAGGTTAAGGTCCACTATCTTTAGAATAAAGGAATACAACCAAGGCACAGGCAACTTTCACTTTGCAAGAAAGGTAGTGATTCCCTGCTGGCCCCTGAGATGTTACAAGAGAGAATCAGCACTACATAGGTGCACAATAATTGTCTTAATCCAAGTTATACAATAATATCATCATGGAAGAAGTAGCACTGCTCATTAGTCAAATGCAAACCATTCCCATAAATTCAGCCTCTGTGGTACATCACTTCCTGTGCAAACAAACACTGATAATACAACAAGCTGGAATGTCTTCCAAACCAGGAGACTGACAGCTCAAATTAGTCAGCGAAAGAGAAAGCCTTCAGTGGTTCAGAAGGCCTTGCTACGTAAGAACGACTAAGTGTTTCTGAACAAAAGCACACATCACAATAATGAATCAGATGGAAATTTCCAATAAGAAATGTAAATGCACCAGCTGGTCTTCATCACACAGCGACACTGTAAAGTGAAATGCTGACACTGCAAACAGCAGAACTGGCATCTTCCAAATACTCCATCCCAAGTACAGGCTGCCTGTCTTGACAAGAGCATCATAAAGAAAAACTGACAAATCAAGAGAACGTCAACCACTTCTAACACTTCATGAGGGAAAAACAAAAGCATGAATCATGATTTTCAAATTGATCACTCTTCAATGTCTAAAATAAAAAACTCTGTAGCCTGTGTCAAAAATGTACAATAATCTATTTAATACATATTAAATTTTGCCCAGCTCTGCTTCAACATTATTTACTTTAAGTAAACACTGTGAGGCTTTATTTTTTAATTGTTGATCAACAATGAAGCCCATTACTCTACAGCCTTAGCAATGCACTAAACTATATGAAATACTGCAAAACACATAACGATATGGAGACGACTTCTAAAAATGTATAAAATTACTGGATGTGCGACATCTTGATCTCTGAATTAAACCACACTTGAGTTCAGTCACACTAAAAATAATTAATTCAGTAGCTTGAGTAAACTGTGCTTGAAAACATTTGCCTTTCTCATTTTGAACCACAAACAGTGGCTTAGGCACGCTCACATGGGCATGTTACCATTTCCAAGCACAATGCCCGTAATTATCAAGAAGTAGCTCCAAAACCTACCTAACACTTCCACCCTGCAGAGTAAGCAACTCCTTAAGTGGGGGACACGTCTTAGCTAAGTACAAAGTACAGTAAGTTCCCTACATACGAACCTTCACGTTGTGAACTTTCAAAGATGCAAATGTGCCCAGACAAAGGATGAAGAGAGACAAGAGGAAGAAGTAACTGAAGAACCAAAGAGAATTCACGACGCAAGAAAAGGCAAGGAGATTTTCTCCATTTGAGGAGGCACTGTTAGTTTTTGAGGCACAGGACCCGAACGGTACACGAAGGTGGCAGCAGCCGTTCAGAATGCAATCCAGTGCTACCGTGTCATCTATGACGAGAAAAAAAAGAGCTACTACCCAGACATCACTGGATTGTTTTTTCAAGAGGGTAGATACAATTGAACCCAGCAAGGACCCAGAACCTGTGCCATCCAAGTCAAGTGTGAGTGAAACTGCAGCTTGCCCTCCATCTCCTATGGCCGACGATCCTTCAGCTCTACCATCGCCCACCTCCTCTCCCCTCCTCCAGTCAGTAACTCCTCTTGCCTGTTCACTTGACGCCAGCCCCTGTATGCCAGCTGATGTACTGCACTACTGTACTTTTCAAGGCACTGTACTGTAAGATTAAAAATGTTTTCTTAAAAAAAAAAGTAATAAAGAAAAAAAATGTTTTCTTTATTTTTTGTGTTTGTTTTTTATGTATTATTTGTGTGAAAAGTATTATAAACCTATTATAGGACAGTACTATATAGCCGATTGTGTTAGTTGGGTACCTAGGCTAACTCTGTGGGACTTATGAACAAATTGGACTTACGGACGCGCTCTGGGAATGGAACTCTTTTGTATGTACGCCTTACTGTACTGATTTACCTCATTACAGGTTGTCACTGGAACAAGGGGAAACTTCTCACTCAAAATCTTAAACGTTATCAAGTAACTTAATAAAAAATAAAATAAAATCTGTATGTAATGTAAAGGAAAATACTTGTCCACTATTCCTGAATTAAAATTCACCCAAATAAATTTGCCCTAAATATATTATCATGAGGCAATGGGAGAAAACAAAAGTGGTCTGATCCCCAGTTGATTTAATTGCCACTGAAAAAGATGGACTCAAGATTGAAAAAGGATAACTTCAATGGAAAAGAAAGTTACTTTTAAGTTTCAAGGATAAACAAAACAACTTTTCCCAAGGAAAATTATAACACAAGCATTTTGACTACAGAAAATACCTAAATACATTTTCAAAAACTTAATTATAAATTTAATTTAGCTATAACTAAGAAATATTTATGATGAACAAATCTTGCTTATTCATGTATACAAATTTAACAGTTCTTTAAAATATAAAACTACTGCCTTGGAAGTATTCATGGGTTAAATAGTAAACTGAAATGTAATATCAAGGGCAGAGCCCACCAGCTAATCTACAAGAACTGAATCTGAAACGTCATTTTGAAGAATCCCATCAAAGCCTTAGCAAGCCTTCAACATGATTCTAAAACAGGTAAGGTTACTGTGAATAAACAGAATATTATTTTTTACATAGATCATGCAAACTCCACTGACAACAGTAATCAGTGGATACCAATATCCAGTTTTTAGTTTTGACTTACTTTAAGCACACTGAGATTGTGGAATTAGAGTTTGGGGCAGGTGGTGGGCTGTATTTCTAGCTTTAAAAATTATTAATGTTAAAACCACATAATCATACTTCAGAAAATTTGCAAAACATGTAAAATTCATTTACAATTAAATGATCCATATCTATTTGGATATGATTTATCTAGAGTTAATTAAAACACATTTCCAAACTAATTTTCACAATTAATATTTTAATAGCTAATAATAAATCATAATGCATGAGCCATTTTTCTTTTTCTTTTCTATTTTTTTTTTCCTGTGGTACGCGGGCCTCTCACTGTTGTGACCTCTCCCGTTGCGGAGCACAGGCTCTGGATGCACAGGCTCAGCGGCCATGGCTCACGGGCCCAGCCGCTCCGTGCCATGTGGGATCTTCCCGGACCGGGGCACGAACCTGTGTCCCCTGCATCGGCAGGCGGGCTCTCAACCACTGCGCCACCAGGAAAGCCCTTCTTTTCTTTTTTTTTTTTTTTTTTTGTTTGTTTGTTGTTGTTGTTGTTGTTGTTTTGTGGTATGCGGGCCTCCCTCTGTTGTGGCCTCTCCCGTCGCGGAGCACAGGCTCCG